>NC_088807.1:17437595-17466435 GCF_011386835.1 Chrysemys picta bellii | reverse complement strand
GCAGGGAAAATCCCCCTGAAGGGGAGAAATCGGAGGGGAAGGATGGGCAGAGGGACAAATCTGGGACAAGCTCAGGGGTTCAGACTGGGGTGGGGGACGGCCTGCCCTGCCAGGTACGTGCAGAAGGGAAAACCCCCAGATAGAGGGAGGCAGAGGGGATAGAAGTTACGACGGGTGGGGGGAGCCGTCAGCAGCAGTTCCAAACTAGGGTGTGGTGGAGGGGAGAAGGACTTGTGTTCCTCACTGGATGGTCCATCTCAGCACCCCCTCCCCAGGGCAGTGGTGTTAAAGGCCCCGGGTGGCCCAGTGCCCAGGTAGGGCAGTAGGGAGAGGGGAGAGACTGGACGGGGCAGCTGGAGCAATCAGTGGGGAGGGAGGTTCCGGGCACCCAGCCTTGCCCAGCTCCATTCCCTGCAGCCCCCCGGGGCAGTGACTTTCCTGGGAGAGGGGAGGGGCAGAGAGAGGAAAAGCCAGTTCCTGCCTCTGCCTGGTCCCTGCGCTGCTGAGGGAATGAGCTGTTCTGGGGACAGTGTCGTGGGATCCCCCAAAGTGGCTCCTTTGATTCTGCTCTTTTCTGGCATTTGGCTCAGAGATTCTTTTCCTGGGATAGTGTAATAGGGTCTGGTGGGTTTAGTCCCAGGGGAGAGGTCGGGTCTGTGCTGTAATAGTGTCACTGAGGCTTCTCCCAGCATGGCAGAGTCTAGAGTGTCTGTCTACAGGGACAGAGCCTGGGGGAATCGGGGTGTGAAATGGACTAACACTCATTCAGAAACATCCCAAACTTCCCTTCTCACCCTGACAGGCTGCAGAATAACAACCCCATTTTGCTGCAGACCATCCCATCTTCCTAGGGGCCGGGGAAGGGAAATGGCTGTGGTGGATCCAGCTCAGGTAGGAGATTTTGGGGGAGCTGCTGCGGAGGGTTGTTGGAGAGCAGGAGGGTCATGAAATCATAGAGTTCACAGTTCTAAGGAACGGTAGAAGGGAGTACAGCAAAATAGAGACAATGGATTTCAGGAAGGCGGATTTTGGTAAGCTCAGAGAGATGATAGGTAAGGTCCCATGGGAATCAAGACTGAGGGGAAAAACAACTGAGGAGAGTTGGCAGTTTTTCAAAGGGACACTATTAAGGGCCCAAAAGCAAGCTATTCCGCTGAGTAGGAAAGATAGGAAATGTGGCAAAAGACCTCCTTGGCTTAACCACGAGATCTCGCATGATCTAAAAAATAAAAGGAATCATATAAAAAATGGAAACTAGGATAGATTATAAAGGATAAATATAGGCAAACAATACAGGAATGCAGGGGCAAGATTAGAAAGGCAAAGGCACAAAATGAGCTCAAACTGGCTATGGGAATAAAGGGAAACAAGAAGCCTTTTTATCAATCCTGTCGGAGAAAAACACAGTTCTCACTCTTTGGTTGGGTACAGCAAAGTCAGATACTTTATTCTCTCTCTATCAATTGCATAGAGGGAGAGAGTGCACTAGGACACAGGGTCTCCCCATCCTAGGCAGGTCTCTCCCAGGTAAACAATTACAGCAAGCATTTATACCTTTTGTTACAGACAATAATGAGCAACTGTTGCATTTTGTTTATACATAGGTCATCCTGATATCTTATTTTCCTCACTTGTTTAGACTCTAGTCTACATACAATATTATCTACACAAGGTCGCAACAACTTTTCACACAGCTCTTTCCCACTCGCCTCACACAATCCTCGCTTCTACAAATTTCGCGTTATTAGGGTTACAGTTAGCCTAACTCCTGCTAACAAACGGTCATGCATTGCAATCCCCTTCCTGTCCATTCTTTCTCTGCTTTCACAATACATTAGAAGCAAGAGGAAGACCAACGACAGGGTAGGCCCACTGCTCAGTGAGGAGGGAGAAACAGTAACAGGAAACTTGGAAATGGCAGAGATGCTTAATGACTTCTTTGTTTTGGTCTTCACCGAGAAGTCTGAAGGAATAACTAACATAGTGAATGCTAATGGGAAGGGGGTAGGTTTAGAAGATAAAATAAAAAAAGAGCAAGTTAAAAATCACTTAGAAAAGTTAGATGCCTGCAAGTCACCAGGGCCTGATGAAATGCATCCTAGAATCCTCAAGGAGCTAATAGAGGAGGTATCTGAGCCTCTAGCTATTCTCTTTGGAAAATCATGGGAGACAGGAGAGATTCCAGAAGACTGGAAAAGGGCAAATATAGTGCCCATCTATAAAAAGGGAGATAAAAACAGCCCAGGAAACTACAGACCAGTTAGTTTAACTTCTGTGCCAGGGAAGATAATGGAGCAAGTAATCAAGGAAATCATCTGCAAACACTTGGAATGTGATAAGGTGATAGGGAATAGCCAGCATGGATTTTTAAAGAACAAATCATGTCAAACCAATCGGATAGCTTTCTTTGCTAGGATAACGAGTCTTGTGGATAAGGAAGAAGCGGTGGATGTGGTATACCTAGACTTCAGTAAGGCATTTGATAGGGTCTCGCATGATATTCTTATCGATAAACTAGGCAAATACAACGTAGATGGGTCTACTATAAGGTGGGTGCATAACTGGCTGGATAACTGTAGAGAGTAGTTATTAATGGTTCCCAATCCTGCTGGAAAGGTATAACAAGTGGGGTTCCGCAGGGGTCTGTTTTGGGACCGGCTCTGTTCAATATCTTTCCTCAACGACTTAGATATTGGCATAGAAAGTACGCTTATTAAATTTGCAGATGATACCAAACTGGGAGGGATCGCAACTGCTTTGGAGGATAGGGTCATAATTCAAAATGTTCTGGACAAATTGGAGAAATGGTCTGAGGTAAACAAGATGAAGTTTAACAAAGACAAATGCAAAGTGCTCCACTTACGAAGTTACAATCAGTTTCACACATACAGAATGGGAAGAGACTGTCTAGGAAGGAGTACGGCAGAAAGGGATCTAGGCATTAGAGTGGACCACAAGCTAAATATGAGTCAACAGTGTGATGCTGTTGCAAAAAAAGCAAACATGATTCTGGGAATGCATTAAGAGGTGTGTTGTGAGCAAGATATAAGAAGTCATTCTTGCGCTCTTCTCTGCGCTGGTTAGGCCTCAACTGGAGTATTGTGTCCAGTTCTGGGCACCACGTTTCAAGGAAGATGTGGAGAAATTGGAGAGGGTCCAGAGAAGAGCAACAAGAATGATTAAAGAGAACATTGAGAACATGACCTATGAAGGAAGGCTGAAAGAATTGGGTTTGTTTAGTTTGGAAAACAGAAGACTGAGAGGGGACATGATAGTAGTTTTCAGGTATCTAAAAGGGTGTCATTAGGAGGAGGGAGAAAACTTGTTCAGTAAACACTGGAATAAACTGCCTAGGGAGGTTGTGGAATCTCCATCTCTGGAGATATTTAAGAGTAGGCTAGATAAATATCTATCCGGGATGTCCTAGACAGTATTTGGTCATGCCATGAGGGCAGGGGACTGGACTCAGTGACCTCTTGAGGTCCCTTCCAGTCCTAGAATCTATGAATCTATGAAGGAGGCAACAACCTGTCATGTGTGATCTAAGGAGCAGGAAAAGAATCTGGGAAATACCTTTTGTAAAATCTCATCTTCTTTTGAAAACCTGTGGAAATAGCTGATTCAAGAAGTTGTTGACAGATGGATAGTACGCGTCTATCAGCTCCTGGGTTCACTAGCCGTTGTCAACCAAGCAAGTTGGCAGACTGAAGGCAGGGCAAGAATGCTGAACCAGAACGGTCTTTGCTCTTGTCACACATGACATCACAATAAACTTATGCATACACACACAAACATACACATAGACATACAGACAGAGGCTGGTACCATTAGCAACAGGAATTTTGATTTCTGGGAGGGGCTGCACAAAGGACTGATACTTTGCATGTACAGAATATATGACATTGTACCTGGGGGGTCACAAAGTAGTTTACAAACTTGAATTCAAGGAGCCTGACAGCAGCCCTGAGCAGGACCAGGTGATGGTGGGGCTGTACTGAGGGGTCTGCGAGCTGCAATGGGACGTGCTGGACCGGGTTTCGCTCTGGTGGAGCTGATGAGAGGGTCTGGGGGCCAGTGCATTGGGGGAGGGGCTATCACCCCAGTGGCTGAAGCCCGCAGCACTGACCCCCTCACCCCTCTTGTGGCTGAAGTCCAGAGCCCCAACATCCCTCCCTGCCCTCCTGTGGATGAGTCGCAGAGCCCAGACCCTCCCACTCCCCTCCAAGTCTCCAGTGGCTGAAGCTTGGAGCCCTGATCCCACCCCATGGCAGCCGAAGACCAGGTCTCTTCCCTTCATCTCTCTTGGTGGCTTGAGCTTGGACCACAAGCCCAAAGTCCTCCCTCCCCACCTCCGCCCTGGGTGCTATAGCCCAGATCCTGGAGTCTCTACCCAGTTGTGGGAGACCAGAGCCCCAAACCCAGAGCTCCCCCTCCATCGATCAAGCCTGGAACCCTGAGCCCATCCCCACCCCCGGGAGTTGTTTCGGGAGATGGTACACGCCTATGTAGGGCCCTATGAAATCTCTTTTATTATTGGGGATTTTCCAATTTAGTATTTTCTGACTTTTGTCCTTTCCATTTCTTAAAAATTAATTCCGTCTTTCTGGTTTTTGTGTTAATCACAAATGTTTGATACACTGACCACAGTTAAGTGGCTTTACTATAAATGCACACAAATGTTCAGAAATGGCTTGCAAGGGGAGAAACTGATTTTACTAAAAGAATCTTACAATTTAAACAAAACTTCCTGCAGATGCCCAGTGTACGGTAAAAGTGACATTTTTAACTCACCTTTTAAAGTAACCGTCAGTAACACGACCAACTGACATTGCTGAACAGTGACACTACAGTCCACAGCAGTGTGTGTGTGCATGGGGGAGGGAGGTTGTGGGGGGAGTGGAGTGTGTGTGTTGGGGGAGAGTATGTATGGGTGTGTTGGGGAGTGGGGGAGGAGTGTGAGTGTGTGGGTGGAAGTTTATGGGGTGCAGTGGAGGTGAGTGTGTGGGTGGGGGTGGAAGTTTGTGGGGGCAGTGGACGTGAGTTTGAGTTGGGGGTGTGTGTGGGTGGAAGTTTGTGGGGGCAGTGGAAGTGAGTGTGTGTGTTGGGGGAGTGTGTGGGTGGAAGTTTGTGGCGGCAGTGGAGGTGAGTGTGTGGGTGGGGTGGCCGTGGGTGGAAGTTTGTGGGGGCAGTGCAGGTGAGTGTGTGGGTGGGGGTGTGTGTGGGTGGAAGTTTGTGGGGACAGTGGAGATGAGTGTGTGGGTGTGTGTAGGTGGAAGTTTGTGGGGGCAGTGGAGGTGAGTGTGGGGGTGGGTGGAAGTTTGTGGGGGCAGTGGAGGTGAGTGTGTGGGTGGGGTGGGTGGAAGTATGTGGGGGCAGTGGAGGTGAGTGTGAGTGGGGGTGTGGGTGGGTGGAAGTTTGTGGGGGCAGTGGAAGTGAGTGTGTGTGTTGGGGGAGTGTGTGGGTGGAAGTTTGTGGGGGCAGTGGAGGTGAGTGTGTGGGTGGGGTGGCCGTGGGTGGAAGTTTGTGGGGGCAGTGGAAGTGAGTCTGTGGGTGGGTGGAAGTTTGTGGGCGCAGTGGAGGTGAGTGTGTGGGTGGGGTGGGTGGAAGTTTGTGGGGCAGTGGAGGTGAGTGTGTGGGTGGGGGTGCATGGAAGTTTGTGGGGGCAGTGGAGGTGAGTGTGTGGGTGGGGTGGGTGGAAGTTTGTGGGGGCAGTGGAGGTGAGTGTGGGGGTGGGTGGAAGTTTGTGGGCGCAGTGGAGGTGAGTGTGTGGGTGGGGTGAGTGGAAGTTTGTGGGGGCAGTGGAGGTGAGTGTGTGGGTGGGGTGCATGGAAGTTTGTGGGGGCAGTGGAGGTGAGTGTGTGGGTGGGGTGGGTTGAAGTTTGTGGGGGCAGTGGAGGTGAGTGTGGGGGTGGGTGGAAGTTTGTGGGCGCAGTGGAGGTGAGTGTGTGGGTGGGGTGAGTGGAAGTTTGTGGGGGCAGTGGAGGTGAGTGTGGGGGGTGTGTGGAAGTTTGTGGGCGCAGTGGAGGTGAGTGTGTGGGTGGGGGTGGGTGGAAGTTTGTGGGGGCAGTGCAGGTGAGTGTGTGTGTGAGGGTGTGTGGGTGGAAGTTTGTGGGGGCAGTGGAGGTGAGTGTGTGGGTGTGTGTGGGTGGAAGTTTGTGGGGGCAGTGGTGGTGAGTGTGTGGGTGGGGTGGGGGTGGGTGGAAGTTTGTGGGTGCAGTGGAGGTGAGTGTGACTGTGTGTGTTGGGGCAGTCAGGAGGCCGGGGGAGCTGGAGCTGCCTGAGCAGGGCTGAGCTGAGGGGAGAGGAGCAGCCCAGGGAGCCGCGCGGCGGGCAGGGCAGCAGCAGCCGTGTGGGGGAAGAGTGGGGCTGGGGCTGGAGCCCTCTGGAGCCAGGTGCGGGGAGCAGCTGGCAGAGTGAGGGGGTCCCTGGGCAGCGGGCCCCACCAGTCAAGAGGCCTTGCAGGCCGCACTGGGAGGTGTATTGTAACCCCCGCGGGGGGTGAGGGGCCCTGCCACGTAGATCCCGAGGGCGTGTGTCCACCGCCAGAGCGAGTGTCCGACCCACGGCGTCCCTGCAGCACAGCCAGGGACTGGCCAGGGGCCCTGGGACGTGTGAGGGACAGACTGTGAACTGCCCTGACATTCCAGCCACAGCTGTTTGGGGTCCCCCGTGCCACAGAGCGGGGTGACGGCTTTTCCTTTCACCTTCCCCAGTTTCTCCTTGTTTTTAATGACTTGCTGTTTAATAACTTGTGTTTGCTTTGAACTATATGCGATGATCAATGGGTCAGGGAAGCGTCCGGAGCAGAGAGAGTACCCCGGAGTGGAGACACCCGAGCCCTGTCCTAAGTACAACAACCAGATTGGGGGTCGAGCCCCAGGAATCCTGGGCCAGCCTTGTCTGGGTTACGAGGACTCTGCCACACGAGAGTAGAAGGGTTGTCTGGAGTCAGGCGGGCCTCTGGGTGAAGGGAGTGGGAGCGAGGACTCAGATCCTTTCGCCAGCCAATTCCACGGGGGTAGTATATGAGCCAGGAAAGGTCCCTACGATAGCGGGACCATTCCCCGCTTACATAGGCCTGGACACAGAATGCCTTTAGCTGTGGATTGCACTGCAGATCTGATTGGCTGTAAATCCTGGATACCTCTGGCAACATGAGACCGCATGAACTGGTCCTTTCCTATGGTCTGGCTCTGGTGAGGTAAGACTCAAAGGTCTTTTCACTGTTGGACCAGGACAGACTCTGGGGAGTGCATTATTCTCCTCAGCACTTCCATTCTGTAGTGCCCTGACAGCAAGATCCCAGGTGAATGTGTGGGTTACTCTCCCTGGCAGGGTCAGGTTTTCTGTTCAGTTTTTAATGACTGAAATGCTTTTCTCTTCTTTGTAACCTAGGCACCCGGTTGGACTCCAATCGCAGATCGTAAGCAGAAAATAGTCGCGATCCCCCGGAGATGCCTAGCTAAAGTGGGAACCTTTCAGTAAGAGCTCCCTGCTGGTTCACACATGCATGTAGACAGCGTCCATGCGGGTGTCTGTCTGTGAGGTTTTTGTCTGTTCTGTCAAACATTTGCCTACTTGTTTTCTGGCTGGTGCTGGCTGAAAGGATTTCGTATCCGAGGAAGGACGTATCCTCCTGGTTAGCAAACAAACAAAGCAGCACATTTCATGTCCAGATTATATTTAGTCGTAAATTGACATTGTGATGGTTCCCCACCAAGGAAAGTTACCCCGTCTTTAGGAAAATGACTGAAGTACGAATGCCAAACACAATTCCAATAGAGGATTCAAAGCAAGGTTTTCTGCATGGTGATTAAAGGCTTTAATTTAAATCAGTCCACCCTGAGGTAAGCAATTAAGAGTTGTTATCTTCACTGAAGGCAGTTGAGGTCTAAGCCCTTGGTTCTGTCTGAATGGAAATTCGTTCCATTTACTAATCTGGTTTCAGGAGCATTGTGTGGGGTGCAAGGAGAGGCCAGTGCCATGAGGACAGATGGCTTTGGATGTAAAGGGCGCCGGCAGCACCTGTAACACCTCCCCCCCAACGTGCCCTCGCTTGCCCTGGCTCTGGAGCTGCGGCTGGAGCGGGGCTCGGGTCAAACCCTTTGGCGCTGAAGCCCAGTGTTGACATCTCGCTCTCGGGGGCCCAGACTGACCCAACCACAATCCCCGCGCGGGGGGAGGGGAGGCCAGCTCTGTCTCCCGTAGCCGTGGGGAGCGTCTCGGGGAGAAGCGGATGCTGGCATTGGGATTTTACACAAAGACCTTTCAGAAGAGCCCCAGACGGTGTCTGAGCTGGCTCGGATGAGGCAGCAAGGGGCAGCGCAGCCTGAGGCAGTGAAACTGCCAATACCCCAGGGAGCAGTGGAAGCAGGCCCAAGCCGTAGCAAAGAGCGGTTCCTGCGGGAGACGGGAAGCAGGCAGATGGCAGCTCTGTGGGACAGAGAGTGTCTGTTTGTTCTGTATGTGGACAGCACCTGGCACAATGCGGCTGGTCCCTGAGTGGGGCCTGTACACAATGCTAATAAAAGAAGGGGATTTGTTGGGTTACTCTAAATCCTGAGTGGAAAGGTGGAGGTGACAGGGGCAAGCCCTGAACAGATGGGATCTGCCCAACCAGGGCAGCATGTGCAGGACAGGGAAGGGGAAAGGCCATTGGAAGTGTTTCCACAGAAGCAAAAAAATCGGGGAACCAGCCCAACCATGGTGGAGTGAGGCTGTTCCCTGGGCTAGATCTCCACAGACAGCAGTCATGGGCATGCTGGGAGGGATGGCCTGGATTCACTTTGGATTGGCTCCAGTGTAAATGAGACGAGAATTGTCCCAGAAGGGCCCAGGTACAAGAGTGACAGACACTGTAGGTGGAGCCTGTGAATAAAAAAATTAGGTGCATTATAAAACAGTAAAATAATCCCACTGCTCCCCTTCTACTAATGGGTGATTCCAAGTCTGACCTTGTACCTGTCCATGGGGCATCATCACTGAATGGAGGAGCTGTTAACGAGGCACCACAGGGATTGGCTGTAGCCCCCTCACTATTCAACTTTGTAATTAACCATCTGGAAGTAAATATAAAATCACTACTGATAAAGTCTGTGGCTAGCACAGCTTGGAGGAGTGGTAAATAATGTTAATGACAGGGAGTTGTACAGAGCAGCCTGGATGGTTTGGTAACATGGGATTAGTAAAACAAATGCAGTTTAATACAGCCAAAAGCCAGGCCCTATAGCTGGGAATGGAGGCTGGTGGCCACACCTAGAGCCTAGGGAACCGTAGCCTGGAAAGCAGGGACTATGACCCATCTTGACAATTCAGACAGTCCCTTTCCCATTCAGATCTCCAGCATCTCGTTCCAATAGCAGGTCCAGTTTTCTCTGGGGCACTGACATGTTTCAGGGGGTTGGTGAGTGAACTCAGCCTTGCATTCCGTCCTTGATGAGGCGGGGCAAGGGTGGTCAGTTTTCTTGGGTCAGAAAGTTGGCAACCCTAGATCCAGGGGAAACAAACACCCAACGAGGCTGGCCAGGGACAGGACATCAGCTTGGAGGGGAGTGGTGTTGTTGGCAGTGACATCACAAAGGCCTGTTGCAGGAACTCAGCCTATTGGGCAAAGGTGGTGGGGCGGGGGTGACCTCACAGAGAGACCCTGACATCAGCCAGGCAGGACAAAGGTGCAGGGCCAGGCCAGTCTCTGAGACCCCCCCCGGCTTTGCTGCCGCAAGTCTCCTTCGCGAGGTCTCTCCTCGAGGACTGAGAGAATTAGGATTCATGGATGTGAGCATGAGGAGGAACCTCTGTGGAGTTTTCTCCTATCTTACCACTGATTGTGCCAAAAACAACCTTCCCTTTTACAAGGTAAGAGGACCGGAGAGGTTTGGAACCTGTTCAGTCTGATCCCCCTGCTGCAGGCAGCATTCTAGGCCCAGAAAACACTGGCTTAAGGTTGCCAAATTTGATTTCCTGCCTAGGACTCTGACACTTGGAATCCCTGGGGACATTGGGGTTTATCCTTTTTGGTTTCCCTTTTCCTCTCTCCTCCCTCCTTTCTCCTCTTCTCTTGCTTCTTTTTCCCCTTTCCCCGGCTTCCCTCCCTCTACCAAGGAGGGGTGTGTGTGGAGTGTGGATGGGGTGGGGGGTGCTCTCATTGCGGGAGGTCCTCACAAAGAGGTGGGGCTGGATTTGACAGTGATCCCCTCTGATGGTGACCTGAGCCATCCTTTGGGACATCTGGTGAGACCTCTCAGCCTCCCTCCCGTCAGAGTCTCAGTGCTGATAGGCCGAGCAGGGGGCTATCGCCAGTGTGGAGACTCAGGTCCTTTTGCTCTCTTTTCAGATCAGGCAAATAAGTCACAACCAATCCAATGTATGGGATTAATCTTGCTGCTTCTCTCCATTAATTGTCTCTTAGCAGGTCAGGATTTCCTCTAGTGGTCGAGGTCTTCTAAAATACTGGCTGAATAATTACTATGAACCACTGTTGGTCTGTAGCTCACTTGAGATCACTTTATTCTGATCAGTCACTGTATGAAATTCAAGATGTCACAGATAGGTTGAAAGTCAGGAACAGTGTTTCCTCACATTTTTTATGTCCGTGTGCAGAATGAATTTTGGGATGTGCACCAATATGTGCAATTTTGTTATGTGACACATCACCTATATATTGCTCCACATCCCAAAATTAATTCTGCACATGGACGGTGTGTGGCAGGGGTGAGGCTGAAGGGTTCGGAGTGTGGGAGGGGGCTGAAGTGGGGCAGAGGTTTGGAGTGTGGGCTCTGGGGTGGGGTTGGGAATGAGGGGCTCAAGGCTAGGGGAGAGGGTTGGGATGCAGGGGGCTGAGGGCTCCAGCTGGAGGTGTGGGCTCTGGGGTGGGGCTGCGAATGAGGGGCTCAGGGCTAGGGCAGAGGGTTGTGGTGCAGGCGGTGAGGGCTCCGGCTGGGGGTGCGGTCTCTGGGATGGGGCTGGGAATCAGGGGTTTGGGGAGCAGGTTGCCCCAGGGAGAGAGGACTCCCCCCAGTCCTCTCTCACCACAGCAGCTCAGGGCTAGGTGAGAGAGCACCTGTCTCCTGGCCACAGCAGCACCTGTCTCCTGGTGCGGTCTCTGGGATGGGGCTGGGAATCAGGGGTTTAGGGAGCAGGTTGCCCCAGGGAGCGAGGACTCCCCCCAGTCCTCTCTCACCACAGCAGCTCAGGGCTAGGTGAGAGAGCACCTGTCTCCTGGCCGCAGCAGACTCCCCGCAGGGCTGGGGCTGGGGAGGGGCCAGGATTTATTATTCCTAAGTCAAAACGGGGAAGGGAAGGAGTTATGCTTCAGTTTTTACCCTTATAAACTTTGGTCCTGTCTAATATGTAATACGCTATGGGACTATGACACCATGTCATGTGGTGACATCACAAGAGCAGAGGCTGTGAGAACTGCAGCAACCGAGAGGGCAGGGGATTTAGAGTCAGATTGTTTCAAATGCTGCATTCGTCGGCTGGCATTTAACAGCAATGCTTAGCTAAAAGAATGGAGAAAGGAATTCTCTGCTAAAGATTCAACCTGCCCCTTTGGCCAACTCCACCCCTTCCCTGAACAGAGTGTGCTCAGAACAACACTCCTCCCCGCCCCCTCCCCACACACACAAGCCCACAGCCTGGCGCCCAGCACAGAGCAAGGGAGGGGGTTCTTTGGCTTGTTTTATTTTTACTTTGCAAAAGGTTTTTTCAAAAGCATTTTCTGCCCCTGTTTCCTATGGTAAGGAAGCAAACGGTTGTGGGGAAAGGAACCTGAGAGTGGTGGAGCCAGGGCAGTGGGGGGAAGTTGCCGGAGGCTGAAGAGGGCAACGGGGGGCTGAAGGTGACCAGGTGCGGTGCGGGGAAGGGAACAGCTTGGGGAGGCTGAACAGGGGGATGGGGGGCAGTTGGAGGAGGCTGAAGGGGGAGATGGGGGAAGGGGACATTTGGGAGGAGGCTGAAGGGGGCAGTGGGTTGAAGGAGGCTGGGGCACAGAGGCAGTTGGGGGGGCTGCTCATCCCCATGGGAGGGGAGGAGGAAGAGGAGCTGCCCTTGTATCAGAAGCTGTTTCCTATTAGAACTTGCAACTTCACTGTTCCTGAGCAGAGTCCTGTGATCAAAGGGGAACTAGATGGGTTCATGGAGGACAGGTCCATCAATGGCTGTTAGCCGGGATGGGCAGGGATGTGTCCCTAGCCTCTGTCTGTCAGAAGCTAGGAATTGGGCAACAGGGGATGGGTCACTGGATGATTCCTGTCTGTTCATTCCCTCTGGGTCACCTGGCACTGGCCACTGGTGACAGACAGGACACTGGGCTAGATGGACCTTTGGTCTGACCCAGTCTGGCCGTCTTTATCTTCTAATGTACTTCTCACATGCTCAGTAACATCTGCAAGTGGCTGCCCTCACGCGCCATCAGAATCTGCTCCCTGCAATCAAAGGCAGGGAAAATCCCCCTGAAGGGGAGAAATCGGAGGGGAAGGATGGGCAGAGGGACAAATCTGGGACAAGCTCAGGGGTTCAGACTGGGGTGGGGGACGGCCTGCCCTGCCAGGTACGTGCAGAAGGGAAAACCCCCAGATAGAGGGAGGCAGAGGGGATAGAAGTTACGACGGGTGGGGGGAGCCGTCAGCAGCAGTTCCAAACTAGGGTGTGGTGGAGGGGAGAAGGACTTGTGTTCCTCACTGGATGGTCCATCTCAGCACCCCTTCCCCAGGGCGGTGGTGTTAAAGGCCCCGGGTGGCCCAGTGCCCAGGTAGGGCAGTAGGGAGAGGGGAGAGACTGGACGGGGCAGCTGGAGCAATCAGTGGGGAGGGAGGTTCTGGGCACGCAGCCTTGCCCAGCTCCATTCCCTGCAGCCCTCCGGGGCAGTGACTTTCCTGGGAGAGGGGAGGGGCAGAGAGAGGAAAAGCCAGTTCCTGCCTCTGCCTGGTCCCTGCGCTGCTGAGGGAATGGGCTGTTCTGGGGACAGTGTCGTGGGATCCCCCAAAGTGGCTCCTTTGATTCTGCTCTTTTCTGGCGTTTGGCTCAGAGACTCTTTTCCTGGGAGAGTGTAATAGCGTCTGGTGGGTTTAGTCCCGGGGGAGAGGTCGGGTCTGTGCTGTAATAGCGTCACTGAGGCTTCTCCCAGCATGGCAGAGTCTAGAGTGTCTGTCTGCAAGGACAGAGCCTTGGGGAATCGGGGTGTGAAATGGACTAACACTCATTCAGAAACCTCCCGAACTTGCCTTCTCACCCTGACAGGCTGCAGAATAACGACCCCATTTTGCTCCAGACCATCCCATCTTCCTAGGGGCCAGGGAAGGGAAATGGCTGTGGTGGATACAGCTCAGGTAGGAGATTTTGGGGGAGCTGCTGGGGAGGGTTGTTGGAGAGGGGGAGGGTCATGAAATCATAGAGTTCAGAGTTCTAAGGAAGGGTAGAAGGGAGTACAGCAAAATAGAGACAATGGATTTCAGGAAGGCGGATTTTGGTAAGCTCAGAGAGCTGATAGGTAAGGTCCCATGGGAATCAAGACTGAGGGGAAAAACAACTGAGGAGAGTTGGCAGTTTTTCAAAGGGCCCAAAAGCAAGCTATTCCGCTGAGTAGGAAACATAGGAAAGGTGGCAAAAGACCTCCTTGGCTTAACCACGAGATCTTGCATGATCTAAAAAATAAAAGGAATCATAAAAAATGGAAACTAGGACATATTACAAAGGATAAATATAAGCAAACAACACAGGAATGCAGGGGCAAGATTAGAAAGGCAAAGGCGCAAAATGAGCTCAAACTGGCTATGGGAATAAAGGGAAACAAGAAGCCTTTTTATCAATCCTGTTGGAGAAAAACACAGTTCTCACTCTTTGGTTGGGTACAGCAAAGTCAGATACTTTATTCTCTCTCTAGCAATTGCATAGAGGGAGAGAGTGCACTAGGACACAGGGTCTCCCCCTCCTAGGCAGGTCTCTCCCAGGTAAACAATTACAGCAAGCATTTATACCTTTTGTTACAGACAATAATGAGCAAGCTATGCATTTTGTTTATACATAGGTCATCCTGATATCTTATTTTCCTCACTTGTTTAGACTCTAGTCTACATACAATATTAGCTACACAAGGTCGCAACAACTTCTCACACAGTTCTTTCCCACTCGCCTCACACAATCCTCGCTTCTACAAATCTCGCGTTATTAGGGTTACAGTTAGCCTAACTCTTGCTAACAAACTGTCATGCATTGCAATCCCCTTCCTGTCCATTCTTTCTCTGCTTCCACAATACATTAGAAGCAAGAGGAAGACCAAGGACAGGGTAGGCCCACTGCTCAGTGAGGAGGGAGAAACAGTAACAGGAAACTTGGAAATGGCAGAGATGCTTAATGACTTCTTTGTTTTGGTCTTCACCGAGAAGTCTGAAGGAATGACTAACATAGTGAATGCTAATGGGAAGGGGGTAGGTTTAGAAGATAAAATAAAAAAAGAACAAGTTAAAAATCACTTAGAAAAGTTACAGAGTAGCAGCCGTGTTAGTCTGTATCCGCAAAAAGAAGAACAGGAGGACTTGTGGCACCTTAGAGACTAACAAATTTATTAGAGCATAAGCTTTCGTGGACTACAGCCCACTTCTTCGGATGCATATAGAATGGAACATATATTGAGGAGATATATATACACACATACAGAGAGCATAAACAGGTGGGAGTTGTCTTACCACCTCTGAGAGGCCAATTAATTAAGAGAAAAAAAGCTTTTGAAGTGATAATCAAGCTAGCCCAGTACAGACAGACAGTTAGATAACAAGTGTGAGAATACTTACAAGGGGAGATAGATTCAATGTTTGTAATGGCCCAACCATTCCCAGTCCTTATTCAAACCGGAGTTGATTGTGTCTAGTTTGCATATCAATTCTAGCTCAGCAGTTTCTCGTTGGAGTCTGTTTTTGAAGTTTTTCTGTTGTAATATAGCCACCCGCAGGTCTGTCACTGAATGACCAGACAGGTTAAAGTGTTCTCCCACTGGTTTTTGAGTATTTTGATTCCTGATGTCAGATTTGTGTCCATTAATTCTTTTGCGTAGAGACTGTCCGGTTTGGCCAATGTACATGGCAGAGGGGCATTGCTGGCACATGATGGCATATATCACATTGGTAGATGTGCAGGTGAACGAGCCATCAGGGACCTCGAGAGGTCATTGAGTCCAGTCCCCTGCCCTCATGGCAGGACCAAATACTGTTTAGACCATGACTTCTTATGTCTTGCTCACAACACACCTGTTAACGCATCCCAGAATCATGTTTGCTTTTTTGGCAACAGCATCACACTGTTGACTCATATTTAGCTTGTGGTCCACTATAACGCCTAGATCCCTTTCTGCCGTTCTCCTTCCTAGACAGTCTCTTCCCATTCTGTATGTGTGAAACTGATTGTTCCTGTGCATTTGTCTTTGTTAACAGGTCATCCTATTTACCTCAGACCATGTCTCCAGTTTGCCCAGAACATTTTGAATTATGACCCAAAGACAAATGCACAGTGCTCCACTCAGGAAGGAACAATCAGTTTCACACATACAGAATGGGAAGAGACTGTCTAGGAAGGAGAACGGCAGAAAGGGATCTAGGCGTTATAGTGGACCACAAGCTAAATATGAGTCAACAGTGTGATGCTGTTGCCAAAAAAGCAAACATGATTCTGGGATGCGTTAACAGGTGTGTTGTGAGCAAGACATAAGAAGTCATGGTCTAAACAGTATTTGGTCCTGCCATGAGGGCAGGGGACTGGACTCAATGACCTCTCGAGGTCCCTTCCTGTCCTAGAATCTATGAAGGAGGCAACAACCTGTCATGTGTGACCTAAGGAGCAGGAAAAGAATCTGGGAAATACCTTTTGTAAAATCTCATGAAAACCTGTGGAAATAGCTGATTCAAGAAGTTGTTGACAGATGGATAGTACGCGTCTATCAGCTCCTGGGTTCACTAGCCGTTGTCAACCAAGCAAGTTGGCAGACTGAAGGCAGGGCAAGAATGCTGAACCAGAACGGTCTTTGCTCTTGTCACACATGACATCACAATAAACTTATGCATACACACACACATAGACATATAGACAGAGGCTGGTACCATTAGCAACAGGAATTTTCATTTCTGGGAGGGGCTGACAAAGGATTGATACTTTGCATGTACAGAATATATCACATTGTACCTGGGGGAGTCACAAAGTAGTTTAGAAATTTGAATTCAAGGAGCCTAACAGCTGCCCTGAGCAGAACCAGGTGAAGGTGGGGCTGTACTTAGGGTCTGCGAGCTGCAGCGGGACGAGCTGGACTGGGTTTCGCTCTGGTGGAGCAGGTGAGAGGGTCTGGGGGCCAGTGCACTGTCACCACAGTGGCTGAAGCCCGGAGCACTGACCCCCTCACCCCTCTTGTGGCTGAAGTCTAGAGCCCCAACCTCCCTCCCTGCCCTCCTGTGGATGAGTCGCTGAGCCTAGACCCTCCCCCCCGACTCCCCTCCACCTCCCCCTCCCCAGTGGCTGAAGCTTGGAGCCCTGATCTCCCCGCGATGGCAGCCGAAGACCAGGTCTCTTCCCTTCATCTCTCTTGGTGGCTTGAGCTTGGACCACAAGCCCGGAGTCCTCCCTCCCCCACTCCGCCCTGGGTGCTATAGCCCGGATCCTGGAGTCTCTACCCAGTTGTGGGAGACCAGAGCCCCAAACCTAGAGCTCCCCATCCATCGATCAAGCCTGGAGCCCTGAGCCCATCCCCACCCCCGGGAGTTGTTTTGGGAGATGCTACACACCTACGTAGGGCCCTATGAAATCTCTTTTATTATTGGGGATTTTCCAATTTAGTAGTTTCTGACTTTTGTCCTTTCCATTTCTTAAAAATTAATTCCGTCTTTCTGGTTTTTGTGTTAATCACAATGGTTTGATACACTGACCACAGTTAAGTAGCTTTACTATAAATGCACAGAAATGTTCAGAAATGGCTTGCAAGGAGAGAAACTGATTTTACTAAAAGAATCCTACAATTTTAACAAAACTTCCTGCAGATGCCCAGTGTACGGTAAAAGTGAGATTTTTAACTCACCTTTTAAAGTAGCCGTCAGTAACACAACCAACTGACATTGCTGAACAGTGACACTACAGTCCACAGCAGAGTGTGTGTGCATGGGGGAGGGAGGTTGTGGGGGAGTGGAGTGTGTGTGGTGTGTGTGTGTGTGTTGGGGGAGAGTATGTAAGGGTGTGTTGAGGAGTGTGAGGTGTGTGGTTGGAAGTTTGTGGGGGCAATGGAGGGGAGTGTGGGGGTGGGGGTAAGTTTGTGGGGGCAGTGGAGGGGAGGGTGGGGGTGGGTGGAAGTTTGTGGGGGCAGTGGGGGTGGGTGGAAGTTTGTGGGGGCAGTGGAGGTGAGTGTGGGGGTGGGTGGAAGTTTGTGGGGGCAGTGGAGGGGAGGGTGGGGGTGGGTGGAAGTTTGTGGGGGCAGTGGAGGGGAGGGTGGGGGTGCGTGGAAGTTTGTGGGGGCAGTGGAGCGTGGGGGGTGACTGGGGGGGGCAGTGAGGAGGCCGGGGGTCCCGTCCTCCGTGTGAGCTGGAGCTGCCTGAGCAGGGCTGAGCTGAGGGGGGAGGAGCAGCCCAGGGAGCTCTGTCTCCCGTGGCCGTGGGGAGCGTCTCGGGGAGAAGCGGCCCCGGGTGCAGCGGGGGGACCGGGACCGAGCACAGCGACGGGCCGGGGCCGGGCGGCGATGTCCTGGGGCTCAAAGTGCCACTTAGACCCGACCGGGCACCGCGGCTGAGCGCCCCCAGCCCCGCCCCGCTCTGCTCCGGCCCCGCCCCAAGTCCCGCCCACTCTCCTCCGACCCCGCCCCCAGCCCCGCCCGCTCTGCTCCGACCCTGCCCCCACCCCGCCCGCTCTGCCCCGGCCCCGCCCCGCTCCGACCCCGCCCCCAGCCCCGCCCTGCTCCGACCCCGTCCCCAGCCCCGCCCGCTCTGCCCCGGCCCCGCCCCGCTCCGACCCCGCCCCCAGCCCCGCTCTGCTCCGACCCCGCCCCCAGCCCCGCCCGCTCTGTTCCGCCCCCAGCCCCGCCCCCTCTGCTCCGACCCCGCCCCCAGCCCCGCCCCCTCTGCTCCGGCCCCGCCCCCAGCCCCGCCCGCTCTGCTCCGCCCCCCGCCCTGCCCCGCTCCGACCCCGCCCGCAGCGCCCAGCGCCGCCCCGCTCTGCCCCGGCCAAGCCCCGGCCCCGCCTCCCCCGGGGGCTCGGCCTCTGCCCTGATCGCTCTGCCCCACCCACCAGCCGCCACATGCTCCGCCCACTGCGAACTCCTTTCGCCTCCCTAGCGCCCCCGCCCCTGAAACTCCTGTACCTAGGCTGAGGCCGGAAGCGGAAGTGAGTGCGGGGCTCAGGACGCCATTAGGAGAAGGTCAGAGGCTCCTGAAGGTGGGGCGGGGCCGTTGCGTGCGGCTTCTGCCAGCCCCGGTGCATTGTGGGATTCCTCCTCCCTCCCAGCGAGTGTCTGCTGTGCTCAGTCAGGTGTTGCCCTCGCGCCTCCACGCGCCACAAGGAGTCCGGCCCCGCCCCCGCGCCTGAGTCTGCGCCCGTGGGGCTCCTCAGCCCCCCCATCCCCTCCCCCACCGGCTCCCTAGTGCCCCGACACCTCCCTCAGCCCCCCAACTTGCCCCATCCCCCCGCCCCCACCCTCCATCCACCCCATGCCCCCAGCCCCGCCCTGTGCCCCATCCACCCCCTGCCCCCCCCACCCGCTCCCTAGAGCCGTGACATCCCCCTCACCCCCCAACCTGCCCCGTCTGCCCCTGTCCCCAGCCCCCCATCCGCCCCCTGCGCCCATGGGGACCCCTCAGCCCCCGCATTCCCTCCCCACCTGTTCCCTAGACCCCAACATCCCCCTCAGCCCCCATCCCCTCCCCCACCTGCTCCCTAGAGCCCTGACATCCTCCTCAGCCCTCCAACCTGCCCCGTCCCCCCTGCCCCACCACCCCCATCCACCCCATGCGCCCCATCCATCCCCTTGTCCCCTCCCCCACCCGCTCCCTGCTCCCTAGAGCCGTGACATCCCCCTCAGCCCCCAACCTGCCCCATCCCCCCCCCAACCCCCAACCACTCACTGTGCCCAGGCCCGCCCTGTGCCCGTGGGGACCCCTCAGCGCCCCCATCCCCTCCCCCACCCGCTCCCTGTTCTGTAGGGCCCTGACATTCTCTTCAGCCCCCCAACCTGCCCCGTCCTGGGCCTACCCAGCCCCCCTCCACCCCCAGCCCTGCCCTGCACCCATGGGGACCCCTCGGTCCTGCTCCCCAAACTCCCCCTAGTTCACCCTCAGCCCCCTGTCATTCCCCAGTGCTCCCCTCCCCCACCTTGTCCTCTCTCCTTGGCCTTTCCCTTTGCCCTGCCAATGTGCTGCTTCCCCCAGCGTCCTCCTCCCACCCCGCCCCAATCGACTCCAGCCCATTTCTCCAGTGCTGGGCCCCACGTCCTGTCACCCCATTGCCTTCTCCATCCCCAGTGTGCAAGTCCCTTATCTCCACTCTCTGCTGTGCCCCAACCTGCCGGATTCCCCTTTTCAGCCCCCGTGGGGCCCTCCAATCTGCCCCACCCGTCCTCTCTGGGCTCTCTAAATCCCCCCAATCCCTCAGTGCACTTGGTAACCCTACTCTCCTATACCCCTAATCCCCCTAGTCCCTTACCTTGGGTCCTCCTGGACACTCCAACCCCACTGTCCCGCTCCCACATATATCCCAGTCCTTCATTCACACGCTGAGCCAGTCCCTCGGGGCCCCCACTGCCCACCAAACTTCTCCATCCATGAGGCCCGGGAAGCGGGGGCAAGCTCCCAATTTGGCTGGGCTTGGTGTGTATGTGTGTGCTGGGCTCACAAAGGCGTTTTGCTCCTTTGGGGTGGGGTGTGGTTTTTGGCACAAGGTGACATGGTTTGGTAGTCCTGTGGATGCCATGTGGTGTCTGGAATGGGGCGTGTGTGTTCCCATGATGCCCCTTCCCCTCTGCCTGCAGAGCTGAGGACAGACAGGTCTGAGGAGCAGAGCAGGAGTTCTGGGAAGGAGAAGAGCAATATGAAGATGGAGTCTAAGATGACATCAGGTGACTTCTGTGGAGGGAGACATGCTGGACAGTGCCAAGGACTGGGGAGACAACCAGGTGTGAGCCCAGGTGCAGAGAGAGCTGGGAGGGTCTCTGTGTCTGTAACACTTCCTAGTCCTCTCTCACAGCACAGATGGAGTCCAAGAGGGATAGGAAGGAGAGGACGAGAGCCCCAGTACTAAAGAAAAATAAGGTGCATCCTAGCTGGGCCTGGGGCTCAGTGGGGTTAAGACCAGTGGAAGGACAAGAGTCTCCTGTGCAGAGTGACTATGTTGGGTGTCAGGTGCAGTGGGGTGCTTTCTAATTGTAGCTCTGACAACATCATGGGAAGGGGGTTCAGGGTAGAGCCCTGGGGTGTGGGAGATGCGAGAAGGAGAGCCTGGCCATCACGGCAGATTGTGATGATAACTTTTGTTTTTCCCTTCTTGTGTTGTGTTTGGCACCAAGGGAAAAGAAGTGTGTGGTGGGGGTGGGGGACAGAGTCCGTGTCGCTGGTGAGATGGAAAGCGAGCAAGAGCGCAAGCGTTGTTGATGCCAGGCAAGACCTGTCCAGCTGGGAGCGGAGCAGCAGTCACTGTCTGTGAGATCAGTGTCTGGTTTGGTGAGGGCTCTGGTCACAGCCCCCCTGGCTCCAGGCAGGGACTTCCCGTTAGCTGGGTGTGGGTTTGTTTAAAAAAAGAACAAAAAATAAGAAAAAGGGTTTCCTGACTAGCTGTGGATTCACGGGAGTTGATGTTGCCATTTGCGGGGGCTGTTCATCTCTCTGGCCAGCAGTGGTGTTTGCTCCCTAGCAGTAGTTGGGTCCATGAGGGTGAATTCCTTGTTCTGAGTTTTGTTCCTTCCTCCTAGGTTTCTCTCTCTCTCTCTTCTCTGTGTTGGCCAACTGACACTCAAACACTCTCTCTCTCCTTTCATGAACACCTGTCATGTTCAGTTGCCTGCATCCTCTTCCTCTGCACCTCCCCTCCCCCCCCCCCCAGTCTCCTATGGACTAGTCTAGGTCTATCTGCCTGTCATAGAATCCCAGAATATCAGGGTTGGAAGAGCCCTCAGGAGGTATCTAGTCCAACCCCCTGCCTATATCAGGACCAATCCCCAACTAAATCATCCCAGCCAGGGCTTTGTCAAGCCTGACCTTAAAAACCTCTAAGGAAGGAGATTGCACCATCTCCCTAGGTAACCCATTCCAGTGCTTCAACACCCTCCTAATGAAAAAGTTTTTCCTAATATCCAACCTAAACCTTCCCCACTGCAACTTGAGACCATTGCTCCTTGTTCTGTCATCTGCTAACACTGAGAACAGTCTAGATCCATCCTCTTTGCAACCCCCTTTCAGGTAGTTGAAAGCAGCTATCAAATCCCCCCTCATTCTTCTCTTCTGCAGACTAAACAATCCCAGTTCCCTCAGCCTCTCCTCATAAGTCATGTGCTCCAGCCCCCTATTCATTTTTGTTGCTCTCCACTGGACTCTTTCCAATTTTTCCACATCCTTCTTGTAGTCTGGGGCCCAAAACTGGACACAGTACTCCAGATGAGGCCTCACCAATGTCGAATAGAGGGGAATGATCACGTCCCTTGATCTGCTGGCAATGTCCCTACTTATACAGCCCAAAATGCCATTAGCCTTCTTGGCAACAAGAGCACACTGCTGACTCATATCCAGCTTCTAGTCCACTGTGACCCCTAGGTCCTTTTCTGCAGAACTGCTGCCTAGCCCCTCGGTCCTTAGTCTGTAGCAGTGCATGGGATTCTTCTGTCCTAAGTCCAGGACTCTGCACTTGTCCTTGTTGAACCTCATCAGATTTCTTTTGGCCTAATCCTCTAACTTGTCTAGGTCCCTCTGTATCCTATCCCTACTCTCCAGCGTATCTACCACTCCTCCCAGTTTAGTGTCATCCGCAAACTTGCTGAGGGTGCAGCCCACGCCATCCTCCAGATCATGAATGAAGACATTGAAGAAAACCGGCCCCAGGACCGTCGCTTGAGGCATGGTCTCTGCCATACTGGGAAGGATGCGTACTGCCTGCCAGGCTAAGGGGGTTGCTCTTCCCATTCCTATCTTTCTAGAGAGCCTTCCTAGCTGTAATTGGGTCACAGCGTGAGTGGCCAGTCATGTCTTTGGGGCTGTAGGGTCTGAGACTGAGAGGGGTGGGCTCACGCTCATGGCTTTGGGCACAGGAGAAGTGGGGCTGGGATTAGAGATGCCTAAAACCCCCCTTATCACCTCCTAGCTCCATTACTGCATCACCCAAAAGCCTTGCTCAGGGTCCACGCCCAGTACCGGGTTTCCGATGGTGCCTGGCCCTGCCCTCTCCACTTGTGATGCACCCTGAGGCCCCCCTGCCCGCTGGCTCCTCTCCCCCCCCCGCCCCGCCCCCTGCTCGCTCCTCTCAGCTGTCCAGGCCCAGGGCTCCTCTCCGCCCCCGGCTCCCCCCCCAACTGCTCGCTCCTGTCCGCCGCGGGTGGTGAACACTATAAGGATGAGGCTCTCTTCTCGAGCACTAGCTCTCCTAGCTCAGGACATGGGGCTCCTTCCTCTGCCCAGTCTCTCCGAACGACCTGTGTCTTGTGGACATGAGCCTGCTCCTGTCGCCAGGTGGCTGACAAAGGAGTCTCCTGCCTGGGGAGGCTCTGGCATTGTGATGCAGGCACAGTGCAGCAGTCAGTTAACACTAGGGCAGTAGTTCTTCCTTCCCAGAAACAGGAAGTACGTGCTTGCAAAAGGGGACAGCCCCGCAGTGCAGCGCAAGTTCGTGTATCTCAGCAGGGAGCAGCAGGAACTCCTAACCCTCCATGGGCTGCGATTGATACCTGGCTGGCCTGGGCCCCACGTGTGAGAGCCACGTGAAGATTTGTTTGTGGCTTTTCCCCTTCAGGGGGCCTAAGGAGCTCTTTCTCCCAGTGGACCACAAGCTAAATATGAGTCAACAGTGTGATGCTGTTGCAAAAAAAGCAAACCTGATTCTGGGATGTATTAACAGGTGTGTTGTGAGCAAGACACGAGAAGTCATTCTTCCGCTCTACTCTGCTCTGGTTAGGCCTCAGCTGGAGTATTGTGTCCAGTTCTGGGCGCCGCATTTCAAAAAAGATGTGGAGAAATTGGAAAGGGTCCAAAGAAGAGCAACAAGAATGATTAAAGGTCTTGAGAACATGACCTATGAAGGAAGGCTGAAAGAACTGGGTTTGTTTAGTTTGGAGAAGAGAAGACTGAGAGGGGACATGATAGCAGTTTACAGGTATCTAAAAGGGTGTCATGAGGAGGAGGGAGAGAACTTGTTCACCTTAGCCTCTAAGGATAGAACCAGAAACAATGGGTTTAAACTGCAGCAAGGGAGGTCTAGGTTGGACATTAGGAAAAAGTTCCTAACTGTCAGGGTGGTTAAACACTGGAATAAATTGCCGAGGGAGGTTGTGGAATCTCCGTCTCTGGAGATATTTAAGAGTAGGTTAGATAAATGTCTATCAGGGATGGTCTAGACAGTATTTGGTCCTGCCATGCGGGCAGGGGACTGGACTCGATGACCTCTCGAGGTCCCTTCCAGTCCTATAATCTATGATTCTATGATTCTATGATTCTAAGTAGGGTGACCAGACGTCCCGATTTTATCGGGACTGTCCCGATATTTGCTTCTTTGTCCCGCGTCCCGACCAATGTTTGGTCGTGACACTGGACAAAGAAGAAATTTTCCCTTCCGCTCTGGCGCTCGCCCCCCCCCCCCTCCGGCTCTGCCCCCTCCTCCCCCATTGGCTCCCTCCCCAAATCCCCGCCCTGGCCCTGCCTCTTCCCCAGCATTCCAGCTCCCTCCCAGGCTTGCAGCATGGCGGTGCAAGCCTGGAGGGAGGGGGTGGCGGCGGCGGTGCCTGGATCCTGGAGCTGGTAAGTCAGCTCCAGCACCCGGGCACCGGGCGGGCGAGCGGGCAAAGGGGGCCTGGCAAGGGAGGGAGACAGGGGGGCTCAGCTGTGAGCCCCCCCCCGCCGTGCCAGAGGGCTTCTGCCCGGGCTGCCTCACCCGGGGCTGGGAGTGCAGCCTGGAGGCTGCTCCAGCCCTGCAGCCCGCGGGGCAGCGCGATGGGTCCGGGCGGGGGCAGCGCGGAGCGGGCCGGAGCCGGGTGGGTGGCAGGGGCCAAATCCCCGCTGCTGCTGGGGAGCCCCGCGCCTCTCCGTCCCACTCGCGGCTGCGGCTCCTTTCTGGCCGGACGCGCCCCCCACCCGGCTTGCCCCGCGCACACGCGGCGCACGTCCAACTGCTCCTTCCCGGCGGGAGGGAGATTAGGCGCGGGGGACACGTGCCGCATGTGGCCGGGGCAGCGGGAGGCGCGTCCCGCCGGGAAGGAGCCACAGCCGCGAGCGGGAGGGAGAGGCGCGGGGCTCCCTGGCAGCAGCGGGGATTCGGCCCCTGCCACCCACCCGGCTCCTGCCCGCTCCGCGCTGCCCCCGCCCGGACGCACCGCGCTGCCCCGCATATGCCCGTGGCGGGCCAGGGGGTGGGAGGCTCCGCGTAATCTGGTCACCCTAGGAGGAAGTGAAGGCTCAGCCCTGAGCTGGAGGCTGGCAGCGATATTCTGTTCAGGGCTGGGGGGGGAAGCTCCCCGCAGTGAGGCTTAGAGGCTCTCTGCTGCAATCGGGCCTGTGAGATATTAGTCTTGCAGTATTTGTTCAGTGCTGATGTAGGAGCTGTGTCTGGGGAGTCCCCACAGAACTGCCCGGCGGAAAGAGGGGGCTGTTCAGTTCTGCTGACTTTGCAGCTGGACGCAGCCTTTTGGGTCCTAGTGTTGGTGGTGCTCCCCGTCTGTGTGCTGGGAGGGGCCATCCTGTTCTCTGTACAGCAGGGAGTGCATGTGCTGGGGCGGGGGCGGACTGGGGGAAATAAGCAGTAGGGAAGGAAGGGGGTGGGATGGGGAGGAGATGGGCAGTGGGGAAGGTGCATGGGATGGGGAAGAGAAGGGGATGAGGGATGCGGGGACAGGAGAGTACCGGGAGCCCGGCATGCAGCATCCCCTTGGCAGCAGCTGAGGCTCGCCCATTAAGCAGCCCCATCGAACCCTCCCCCTGACTAGCCCCACCTGCCCTGCATCTGTACCCACCCACCCCACAGAGCCCCAGCCAGCTTCACTTGGACCCCCACCCCAATGAGCCCCACCTCCCCTGCACCCGCCCTCCCGCTGAGCTCCCCACACCTAGACACCCCCTGCTGAGCCCCAAGCACCTTCACCTGGACCCCTCTACAGAGTCCCACTGCCCGATCAACCCCCAACGAGCCCCTGTGCATCCAGATCCCCCCCCCCGAGCCACCTGCTCCCCGACTGCTCCACCCAGAACCCTGTTAGCCCCACCTGGATCCCCCCACACTGAGCCCGTCCACACTTGGATCCTGCCGGGCTGAGCCTGCCTCCCACACCTGGTGCACCTGGCGCAGAGGGGCAGTGCCCAAAGGGGTTTCTGGGGCAGGCCCATCCCTTACACTGTGTCAGTGTCGGGTGCAGCCTCACTGTCGAGTCCCTGTCCTGGGAAGGGAGTGGGGAGGCTGCAGGGTGATCTCCCACCTCCATGCAGCCAGTGGCCTGGGCTCCCCCTGCCAGGCTGCAGCTTCCATGTTTATTTATTGACAAACAACATTTGCAGAATTTTAAAATAGTGCACAGAATTTTTAATGTTTTGGTGCTGAATTCCCTCAGGAATATGGAGTGCTGGGCAGTTGTGGGGGGGCTGTGAGAGGGGCACTAGGCAGTGGGGGGTGCTGGTTATAGGGCTCTGCGGGCCAGAGGGGCACTGGGCATGGGAGTTGCCAGGCATAAGGGGGAGGGGGGAATGGGCGGGGGGTAGTATGGCAGAGCACACTGACAGCTGACAGCGCACTGGCGTGGCCACATTTGCGGCACTTGCAGCAGCGTTGGGAGTGGTGCATTATGGGCAGCTATCCCAGCATTCAAGTGACTGTAACGTGCTTTTCAAATGGGAGGGGTGGGGTGGAGTGTGACAGGGAGTGTGTTGTGTGTATGTGGGGGGAGAGAGAGGGGGGTTTTGGGGGGCTGAGCACGTCAGCATGCTGTCTTGTAAGTTCAGACAGCAGCAGACCCCCCCTCTCCCCTGCCTCTCTCTCTCTCACAGCATTGCACAGTAACGGCTTGCATGCCGGCTGTCAGAAATGGGGCTTTGAAAGGGCATTTCCGCATTCCTACAGGAGTTCAAAACAGTGACAAGAGTGGCCACTTGACTTAAGGGGATTATGGGACGTTCCGGAGGCCGATCAGAGCGCAGTAACGCAACACCTCGTTCACACTGACGCCCGGGCGTTGTAGCCAAGGTGCAACAAATGTTATTCCTCTCGCCAAGGTGGAGAACCAGGCGCGCTGTAGCCACGGAGTCAGAGCGCTCTACGTGCCATGCCAGTGTGGACGGGGAGTGAGCTAGTGCCCCCAGGCTCCTTTATTACGCTGTAACTCGCAAGTGTAGCCAAGCCCTGAGTGAGCAGTCTGTGCGTCAGGGTCTGCACTTGTGAACACACCTAGCCAGCAAAGGAATTCCTGTAAGCAGGAAGTTTCCGTTTTCAACCTTCTAGGCAAAAGGTGTGTGTGTGGGGGGAAAGAACCCAATCCTGCTAAAGGGAAGAATGAGTGTCCAGCCTTGAAATTGGTAGCAGCTGAGAATCTAAAAGCTAGTGTCTGTGTTGATGCAAATGACCTGGCTGGCAGGGAGAAAAAAGACTTGCTAATAGCTATTAGCACAGAGAGCCCACCCAATCAGCCAGTGAATTCTGTTAAGCAAGAAAAATCAGGGTTTGATCCTTCAGGACAAGGAGGAAAAAGAGAACTTGATTTTGCAAAGGAAAGCCACAGGTTAACCCTAAAATGCCAAAACCCCAATGGTATTGGGCCAAAGGTGTGGCATGACAAAAATGATTGTAAATGGACACTTGCAATGGATTCGTTGTTATTGCTAATGGTAATTTTTGTAACTAATGTCTTGCTATTAGCAAGAACTGAAAAATGTACAATGTGCCTAATCTTTTGGAAAATCCCTTGAACATGTTAAGAGTAATACATAAGAACATACTTTATGTTCAAAGGCCTTGTTATCCTAATGTTTCACAGTTAATGCCTGTAAACAGCATTGGAACTTTTCACAGGGGAAAAGACATTCCAGACCTGATGTGCTGTATGAAACGGGAAACTAAGGCACACTACCATATTGCTTTCACGGCTAAATGCCAAGATTCCTATACTACGAACAACATTAATATCTACATTGGCATGATGTTAATTGGGTTCCAAACATTTGCCAGAGCTTTTATGAATAAAGTAGCTATGTTCTTTAGCTCTTGGCAAGATCACATGAGACATACAGGAACCATGCTGCAAGAGCAGATCCAATCCACTATTGTTCTAACCAAGTTTTCCCTTGAGTTTGTAAAGAGATTCAATCATGTTATTGAACATGACTTTGATAAACCATTTCTGTTATGCACTGGTACGGCTTGTAACCCAAGACTAGCTGTAGTGAGACAGAACCCAGGATGGGGAGCTCTTGGGATGCAGTTAGGGATGTTTGTCATCCCTTCCTGCATCAATTTTGCATTTGGGGTGTGACGTTCTTGACATAATCTGTAACTATATAGATCACTGTTGCAACCACTGTAATATATTTGCAGCAAATATTGTATAAAGGTTGTGGTGTAAGGGGTCTATGGAGAGGTTATGGTTTGTTGGTTATGATTATGCTGTCTATATGTGTGTTTCATTTTTGTAGTTGAAGTTATGAATATTGGCTTTATACTGTCTGTATTTCAAACTTATGCTATGCTTCTGGGAGACACCCCAGACAAGTTGGTGTCAGCTCTGCCTAGCCTGCTTGATGGCCCATTAAGGACCATCAGCTATACAACTGACCCATTGAGAGAAGGCAGATACACCTTGTGACTCAGCAAAGTATGCAGGGACTTGCCCATGTGACTCCAAACTCCATTTGGCTGTAATTTTCCACAGTAAGGACAAAGAGGTGTCCTTGCACCTGGAAGAGACTATAAAAGGCAGATGCCTCATCTCCATCTTGTCTTCAATCCTGCTTCTTACCTCTGGAGGGACTTTGCTACCAACGGAAGCTCTACACAAAGGACTGATGACCCATCCCAGCTGGGGATGTTCCAGAGACTTGATTTGAACCTGCAGTTTATTCCATCATTGCTACAAGCCTGAACCAAGAACTTTGCCGTTACTGCGTGTGTAATTGATTCCATTTAACCAATTCTAGCTCTCATCTCTATCTTTTTTCCTTTTATGAATAAACCTTTCGATTTTAGATTCTAAAGGATTGGCAACAGCGTGATTTGTGGGTAAGCTCTGATTTGGACGTTGACCTGGGTCTGGGGCTTGGTCCTTTGGGATTGGGAGAACTTTTTTCTTTTATTGGGGTATTGGTTTTCATAACCATTCATCCCCATAACGAGTGGCGCTGGTAGTGATACGGGGAAACTGGAGTGTCTAAGGGAATTGCTTGTGTGACTTGTGGTTAGCCAGTGGAGAAAAACCAAAGTCCTCCCTGTCTGGCTGGTTTGGTTTGCCTTAGAGGTGGGAAGACCCCAGCCCTGGGCTGTAAGTGCCCTGCTTGAAGCGATTTGTCCTGAACTGGCACTCTCCATTGGGTCCCGCCAGAATCGCCTCGTCACAGCCTGGCTGAGAATTCCCAGCAGCAACAACTGAAGGGCAACACAGTCAGACTCCCCAATAGGCAGCGTTGGTTCTAGGAGCCCTGGCCAGGGTGTTCTGGGTGCA
>NC_088807.1:17401095-17437095 GCF_011386835.1 Chrysemys picta bellii | reverse complement strand
CACCTGATCCCTAGAGCCGTGACATCCCCCTCAGCCCCCAACCTGCCCCGTCCCCACCAACCACCCACTGCGCCCAGGCCCGCCCTGTGCCTGTGGGGACCCCTCAGCGCCCCCATCCCCTCCCCCACCGCTCCCTGTTCTGTAGGGTCCTGACCTTCTCTTCAGCCCCCCCAACCTGCCCCGTCCCTGGGCCTCCCCAGCCCCCCCTCCACCCCCAGCCCAGCCCTGCCCTGTGCCCATGGGGACCCCTCAGTCCTGCTCCCCAAACTCCCCCTAGTTCACCCTCAGCCCCCAGTGCTCCCCTCCCCCACCTTGTCCTCTCTCCTTGGCCTTTCCCTTTGCCCTGCCAATGTGCTGCCTCCCGCAGCGTCCTCCTCCCACCCCGCCCCAATCGACTCCAGCCCATTTCTCCAGTGCTGGGCCCCACGTCCCTGTCACCCCATTGCCTTCTCCATCCCCAGTGTGCAAGTCCCTTATCTCCACTCTCTGCTGTGCCCCAACCTGCCGATTCCCCTTTTCAGCCCCCGTGGGGCCCTCCAATCTGCCCCACCCGTCCTCTCTGGGCTCTCTAAATCCCCCCAATCCCTCAGTGCACTTGGTAACCCTACTCTCCTATACCCCTAATCCCCCTAGTCCCTTACCTTGGGTCCTCCTGGACACCCCAACCCCACTGTCCCGCTCCCACATATATCCCAATCCTTCATTCACACGCTGAGCCAGTCCCTCGGGGCCCCCACTGCCCACCAAACTTCTCCATCCATGAGGCCCGGGAAGCGGGGGCAAGCTCCCAATTTGGCTGGGCTTGGTGTGTATGTGTGTGCTGGGCTCACAAAGGCGTTTTGCTCCTTTGGGGTGGGGTGTGGTTTTTGGCACAAGGTGACATGGTTTGGTAGTCCTGTGGATGCCATGTGGTGTCTGGAATGGGGCGTGTGTGTTCCCATGATGCCCCTTCCCCTCTGCCTGCAGAGCTGAGGACAGACAGGTCTGAGGAGCAGAGTAGGAGTTCTGGGAAGGAGAAGAGCAATATGAAGATGGAGTCTAAGATGACATCAGGTGACTTCTGTGGAGGGAGACATGCTGGACAGTGCCAAGGACTGGGGAGACAACCAGGTGTGAGCCCAGGGTGCAGAGAGAGCTGGGGGAGGGTCTCTGTGTCTGTAACACTTCCTAGTCCTCTCTCACAGCACAGATGGAGTCCAAGAGGGATAGGAAGGAGAGGACGAGAGCCCCAGTACTAAAGAAAAATAAGGTGCATCCTAGCTGGGCCTGGGGCTCTGTGGGGTTAAGACCAGTGGAAGGGACAAGAGTCTCCTGTGCAGAGTGACTATGTTGGGTGCAGGTGCAGTGGGGTGCTTTCTAATTGTAGCTCTGACAACATCATGGGAAGGGGGTTCAGGGTAGAGCCCTGGGGTGTGGGAGATGCGAGAAGGAGAGCCTGGCCATCACGGCAGATTGTGATGATAACTTTTGTTTTTCCTTCTTGTGTTGTGTTTGGCACCAAGGGAAAAGAAGTGTGTGGTGGGGGTGGGGGACAGAGTCCGTGTCGCTGGTGAGATGGAAAGCGAGCGAGAGCGCAAGCGTTGTTGATGCCAGGCAAGACCTGTCCAGCTGGGAGCGGAGCAGCTGTCACTGTCTGTGAGATCAGTGTCTGGTTTGGTGAGGGCTCTGGTCACAGCCCCCCTGGCTCCAGGCAGGGACTTCCCGTTAGCTGGGTGTGGGTTTCTTTAAAAAAAGAACAAAAAAATAAGAAAAAGGGTTTCCTGACTAGCTGTGGATTCAAGGGAGTTGATGTTGCCATTTGCGGGGGCTGTTCATCTCTCTGGCCAGCAGTGGTGTTTGCTCCCTAGCAGTAGTTGGGTCCATGAGGGTGAATTCCTTGTTCTGAGTTTTGTTCCTTCCTCCTAGGTTTCTCTCTCTCTCTCTTCTCTGTGTTGGCCAACTGACACTCAAACACTCTCTCTCTCCTTTCATGAACACCTGTCATGTTCAGTTGCCTGCATCCTCTTCCTCTGCACCTCCCCTCCCCCCCCCCCCAGTCTCCTATGGACTAGTCTAGGTCTATCTGCCTGTCATAGAATCCCAGAATATCAGGGTTGGAAGAGCCCTCAGGAGGTATCTAGTCCAACCCCCTGCCTATATCAGGACCAATCCCCAACTAAATCATCCCAGCCAGGGCTTTGTCAAGCCTGACCTTAAAAACCTCTAAGGAAGGAGATTGCACCATCTCCCTAGGTAACCCATTCCAGTGCTTCAACACCCTCCTAATGAAAAAGTTTTTCCTAATATCCAACCTAAACCTTCCCCACTGCAACTTGAGACCATTGCTCCTTGTTCTGTCATCTGCTACCACTGAGAACAGTCTAGATCCATCCTCTTTGCAACCCCCTTTCAGGTAGTTGAAAGCAGCTATCAAATCCCCCCTCATTCTTCTCTTCTGCAGACTAAACAATCCCAGTTCCCTCAGCCTCTCCTCATAAGTCATGTGCTCCAGCCCCCTATTCATTTTTGTTGCTCTCCACTGGACTCTTTCCAATTTTTCCACATCCTTCTTGTAGTCTGGGGCCCAAAACTGGACACAGTACTCCAGATGAGGCCTCACCAATGTCGAATAGAGGGGAATGATCACGTCCCTTGATCTGCTGGCAATGCCCCTACTTATACAGCCCAAAATGCCATTAGCCTTCTTTGCAACAAGAGCACACTGCTGACTCATACCCAGCTTCTAGTCCACTTTAACCCCTAGGTCCTTTTCTGCAGAACTGCTGCCTAGCCCCTCGGTCCTTAGTCTGTAACAGTGCATGGGATTCTTCTGTCCTAAGTCCTAAGTGCAGGACTCTGCACTTGTCCTTGTTGAACCTCATCAGATTTCTTTTGGCCTAATCCTCTAACTTGTCTAGGTCCCTGTGTATCCGATCCCTACCCTCTAGTGTATCTACCACTCCTCCCAGTTTAGTGTCATCCGCAAACTTGCTGAGGGTGCAGCCCACGCCATCCTCCAGATCATGAATGAAGACATTGAAGAAAACCGGCCCCAGGACCGTCGCTTGAGGCATGGTCTCTGCCATACTGGGAAGGATGCGTACTGCCTGCCAGGCTAAGGGGGTTGCTCTTCCCATTCCTATCTTTCTAGAGAGCCTTCCTAGCTGTAATTGGGTCACAGCGTGAGTGGCCAGTCATGTCTTTGGGGCTGTAGGGTCTGAGACTGAGATGGGTGGGCTCACGCTCATGGCTTTGGGCACAGGAGAAGTGGGGCTGGGATTAGAGATGCCTAAAACCCCCCTTATCACCTCCTAGCTCCATTACTGCATCACCCAAAAGCCTTGCTCAGGGTCCACGCCCAGTACCGGGTTTCCGATGGTGCCTGGCCCTGCCCTCTCCACTTGTGATGCACCCTGAGGCCCCCCTGCCCGCTGGCTCCTCTCCCCCCCCCGCCCCGCCCCCTGCTCGCTCCTCTCAGCTGTCCAGGCCCAGGGCTCCTCTCCGCCCCCGGCTCCCCCCCCAACTGCTCGCTCCTGTCCGCCGCGGGTGGTGAACACTATAAGGATGAGGCTCTCTTCTCGAGCACTAGCTCTCCTAGCTCAGGACATGGGGCTCCTTCCTCTGCCCAGTCTCTCCGAACGACCTGTGTCTTGTGGACATGAGCCTGCTCCTGTGGCCAGGTGGCTGACAAAGGAGTCTCCTGCCTGGGGAGGCTCTGGCATTGTGATGCAGGCACAGTGCAGCAGGCAGTTAACACTAGGGCAGTAGTTCTTCCTTCCCAGAAACAGGAAGTACGTGCTTGCAAAAGGGGACAGCCCCGCAGTGCAGCGCAAGTTCGTGTATCTCAGCAGGGAGCAGCAGGAACTCCTAACCCTCCATGGGCTGGGATTGATACCTGGCTGGCCTGGGCCCCTAGAGGTGTGAGAGCCACGTGAAGATTTGTTTGTGGCTTTTCCCCTTCAGGGGGCCTAAGGAGCTCTTTCTCCCAGTGGACCACAAGCTAAATATGAGTCAACAGTGTGATGCTGTTGCAAAAAAAGCAAACATGATTCTGGGATGCATTAACAGGTGTGTTGTGAGCAAGACACGAGAAGTCATTCTTCCGCTCTACTCTGCTCTGGTTAGGCCTCAGCTGGAGTATTGTGTCCAGTTCTGGGCGCCGCATTTCAAAAAAGATGTGGAGAAATTGGAAAGGGTCCAAAGAAGAGCAACAAGAATGATTAAAGGTCTTGAGAACATGACCTATGAAGGAAGGCTGAAAGAACTGGGTTTGTTTAGTTTGGAGAAGAGAAGACTGAGAGGGGACATGATAGCAGTTTACAGGTATCTAAAAGGATGTCATGAGGAGGAGGGAGAGAACTTGTTCACCTTAGCCTCTAAGGATAGAACCAGAAACAATGGGTTTAAACTGCAGCAAGGGAGGTCTAGGTTGGACATTAGGAAAAAGTTCCTAACTGTCAGGGTGGTTAAACACTGGAATAAATTGCCTAGGGAGGTTGTGGAATCTCCGTCTCTGGAGATATTTAAGAGTAGGTTAGATAAATGTCTATCAGGGATGGTCTAGACAGTATTTGGTCCTGCCATGCGGGCAGGGGACTGGACTCGATGACCTCTCGAGGTCCCTTCCAGTCCTATAATCTATGATTCTATGATTCTATGATTCTAAGTAGGGTGACCAGACGTCCCGATTTTATCGGGACTGTCCCGATATTTGCTTCTTTGTCCCGCGTCCCGACCAATGTTTGGTCGTGACACTGGACAAAGAAGAAATTTTCCCTTCCGCACTGGCGCTCGCCCCCCCCCCCTCCGGCTCTGCCCCCTCCTCCCCCATTGGCTCCCTCCCCAAATCCCCGCCCTGGCCCTGCCTCTTCCCCAGCATTCCAGCTCCCTCCCAGGCTTGCAGCATGGCGGTGCAAGCCTGGAGGGAGGGGGTGGCGGCGGCGGTGCCTGGATCCTGGAGCTGGTAAGTCAGCTCCAGCACCCGGGCACCGGGCGGGCGAGCGGGCAAAGGGGGCCTGGCAAGGGAGGGAGACAGGGGGGCTCAGCTGTGAGCCCCCCCCCCGCCGCGCCAGAGGGCTTCTGCCCGGGCTGCCTCACCCGGGGCTGGGAGTGCAGCCTGGAGGCTGCTCCAGCCCTGCAGCCCGCGGGGCAGCGCGGTGGGTCCGGGCGGGGGCAGCGCGGAGCGGGCCGGAGCCGGGTGGGTGGCAGGGGCCAAATCCCCGCTGCTGCTGGGGAGCCCCGCGCCTCTCCGTCCCGCTCGCGGCTGCGGCTCCTTTCTGGCCGGACGCGCCCCCCACCCGGCTTGCCCCGCGCACACGCGGCGCACGTCCAACTGCTCCTTCCCGGCGGGAGGGAGATTAGGCGCGGGGGACACGTGCCGCATGTGGCCGGGGCAGCGGGAGGCGCGTCCCGCCGGGAAGGAGCCACAGCCGCGAGCGGGAGGGAGAGGCGCGGGGCTCCCTGGCAGCAGCGGGGATTCGGCCCCTGCCACCCACCCGGCTCCTGCCCGCTCCGCGCTGCCCCCGCCCGGACGCACCGCGCTGCCCCGCATATGCCCGTGGCGGGCCAGGGGGTGGGAGGCTCCGCGGGGAGGGCAGCGCGCGGGGCCTGCTAATGCCCCAGGCCCCTTAAAATTTTTTTGCTCCGCCCCCCCTTTTTGGGCTCCGCCCCCTTTTTTGGCTCCGCCCCCGTCCCGATATTTTACACTTGTAATCTGGTCACCCTAGGAGGAAGTGAAGGCTCAGCCCTGAGCTGGAGGCTGGCAGCGATATTCTGTTCAGGGCTGGGGGGGAAGCTCCCCGCAGTGAGGCTTAGAGGCTCTCTGCTGCAATCGGGCCTGTGAGATATTAGTCTTGCAGTATTTGTTCAGTGCTGATGGATTGGCTGTAGGAGCTGTGTCTGGGGAGTCCCCACAGAACTGCCCGGCGGAAAGAGGGGGCTGTTCAGTTCTGCTGACTTTGCAGCTGGACGCAGCCTTTTGGGTCCTAGTGTTGGTGGTGCTCCCCGTCTGTGTGCTGGGAGGGGCCATCCTGTTCTCTGTACAGCAGGGAGTGCATGTGCTGGGGCGGGGGCGGACTGGGGGAAATAAGCAGTAGGGAAGGAAGGGGGTGGGATGGGGAGGAGATGGGCAGTGGGGAAGGTGCATGGGATGGGGAAGAGAAGGGGATGAGGGATGCGGGGACAGGAGAGTACCGGGAGCCCGGCATGCAGCATCCCCTTGGCAGCAGCTGAGGCTCGCCCATTAAGCAGCCCCATCGAACCCTCCCCCTGACTAGCCTCACCTGCCCTGCATCTGTACCCACCCACCCCACAGAGCCCCAGCCAGCTTCACTTGGACCCCCACCCCAATGAGCCCCACCTCCCCTGCACCCGCCCTCCCGCTGAGCTCCCCACACCTAGACACCCCCTGCTGAGCCCCAAGCACCTTCACCTGGACCCCTCTACAGAGTCCCACTGCCCCATCAACCCCCAATGAGCCCCTGTGCATCCAGATCCCCCCCCCTGAGCCACCTGGTCCCCGACTGCTCCACCCAGAACCCTGTTAGCCCCACCTGGATCCCCCCACACTGAGCCCCTCCACGCTTGGATCCTGCCGGGCTGAACCTGCCTCCCAGACCTGGTGCACCTGGCGCAGAGGGGCAGTGCCCAAAGGTGTTTCTGGGGCAGGTCCATCCCTTACAATGTGTCAGGGTCGGGTGCAGCCTCACTGTCGAGTCCCTGTCCTGGGAAGGGAGGGGGGAGGCTGCAGGGTGATCTCCCACCTCCATGCAGCCAGTGGCCTGGGCTCCCCCTGCCAAGCTGCAGCTTCCACGTTTATTTATTGACAAACAACATTTGCAGAATTTTAAAATAGTGCACAGAATTTTTAATGTTTTGGTGCTGAATTCCCTCAGGAATATGGAGTGCTGGGCAGTTGTGGGGGGGCTGTGAGAGGGGCACTAGGCAGTGGGGGGTGCTGGTTATAGGGCTCTGCGGGCCAGAGGGGCACTGGGCATGGGAGTTGCCAGGCATAAGGGGGTGGGGGTAATGGGCGGGGGGTAGTATGGCAGAGCACACTGACAGCTGACAGCGCACTGGCGTGGCCACATTTGCGGCACTTGCAGCAGCGTTGGGAGTGGTGCATTATGGGCAGCTATCCCAGCATTCAAGTGACTGCAACGTGCTTTTCAAATGGGAGGGGTGGGGTGGAGTGTGACAGGGAGTGTGTTGTGTGTATGTGGGGGGAGAGAGAGGGGGGTTTTGGGGGGCTGAGCACGTCAGCATGCTGTCTTGTAAGTTCAGACAGCAGCAGACCCCCCCTCTCCCCTGCCTCTCTCTCTCTCACAGCATTGCACAGTAACGGCTTGCATGCCGGCTGTCAGAAATGGGGCTTTGAAAGGGCATTTCCGCATTCCTACAGGAGTTCAAAACAGTGACAAGAGTGGCCACTTGACTTAAGGGGATTATGGGACGTTCCGGAGGCCGATCAGAGCGCAGTAACGCAACACCTCGTTCACACTGACGCCCGGGCGTTGTAGCCAAGGTGCAACAAATGTTATTCCTCTCGCCAAGGTGGAGAACCAGGAGCGCTGTAGCCACGGAGTCAGAGCGCTCTGCGTGCCATGCCAGTGTGGACGGGGAGAGAGCTAGTGCCCCCAGGCTCCTTTATTACGCTGTAACTCGCAAGTGTAGCCAAGCCCTGAGTGAGCAGTCTGTGCGTCAGGGTCTGCACTTGTGAACACACCTAGCCAGCAAAGGAATTCCTGTAAGCAGGAAGTTTCCGTTTTCAACCTTCTAGGCAAAAGGTGTGTGTGGGGGGGGAAAGAACCCAATCCTGCTAAAGGGAAGAATGAGTGTCCAGCCTTGAAATTGGTAGCAGCTGAGAATCTAAAAGCTAGTGTCTGTGTTGATGCAAATTACCTGGCTGGCAGGGAGAAAAAAGACTTGCTAATAGCTATTAGCACAGAGAGCCCACCCAATCAGCCAGTGAATTCTGTTAAGCAAGAAAAATCAGGGTTTGATCCTTCAGGACAAGGAGGAAAAAGAGAACTTGATTTTGCAAAGGAAAGCCACAGGTTAACCCTAAAATGCCAAAACCCCAATGGTATTGGGCCAAAGGTGTGGCATGACAAAAATGATTGTAAATGGACACTTGCAATTGATTTGTTGTTATTGCTAATGGTAATTTTTTTAACTAATGTCTTGCTATTAGCAAGAACTGTAAAAATGTACAATGTGCCTAATCTTTTGGAAAATCCCTTGAACATGTTAAGAGTAATACATAAGAACATACTTTATGTTCAAAGACCTTGTTCTCCTAATGTTTCACAGTTAATGCCTGTAAACAGCATTGGAACTTTTCACAGGGGAAAAGACATTCCAGACCTGATGTGCTGTATGAAAGGGGAAACTAAGGCACACTACCATATTGCTTTCACGGCTAAATGCCAAGATTCCTATACTACGAACAACATTAATATCTACATTGGCATGATGTTAATTGGGTTCCAAACATTTGCCAGAGCTTTTATGAATAAAGTAGCTATGTTCTTTAGCTCTTGGCAAGATCACATGAGACATACAGGAACCATGCTGCAAGAGCAGATCCAATCCACTATTGTTCTAACCAAGTTTTCCCTTGAGTTTGTAAAGAGATTCAATCATGTTATTGAACATGACTTTGATAAACCATTTCTGTTATACACTGGTACGGCTTGTAACCCAAGACTAGCTGTAGTGAGACAGAACCCAGGATGGGGAGCTCTTCGGATGCAGTTAGGGATGTTTGTCATCCCTTCCTGCATCAATTTTGCATTTGGGGTGTGACGTTCTTGACATAATCTGTAACTGTATAGATCACTGTTGCGACCACTGTAATATATTTGCAGCAAATATTGTATAAAGGTTGTGGTGTAAGGGGTCTATGGAGAGGTTATGGTTTGTTGGTTATGATTATGCTGTCTATATGTGTGTTTCATTTTTGTAGTTGAAGTTATGAATATTGGCTTTATACTGTCTGTATTTCAAACTTATGCTATGCTTCTGGGAGACACCCCAGACAAGTTGGTGTCAGCTCTGCCTAGCCTGCTTGATGGCCCATTAAGGACCATCAGCTATACAACTGACCCATTGAGAGAAGGCAGATACACCTTGTGACTCAGCAAAGTATGCAGGGACTTGCCCATGTGACTCCAAACTCCATTTGGCTGTAATTTTCCACAGTAAGGACAAAGAGGTGTCCTTGCACCTGGAAGAGACTATAAAAGGCAGATGCCTCATCTCCATCTTGTCTTCAATCCTGCTTCTTACCTCTGGAGGGACTTTGCTACCAACGGAAGCTCTACACAAAGGACTGATGACCCATCCCAGCTGGGGATGTTCCAGAGACTTGATTTGAACCTGCAGTTTATTCCATCATTGCTACAAGCCTGAACCAAGAACTTTGCCGTTACTGCGTGTGTAATTGATTCCATTTAACCAATTCTAGCTCTCATCTCTATCTTTTTTCCTTTTATGAATAAACCTTTCGATTTTAGATTCTAAAGGATTGGCAACAGCGTGATTTGTGGGTAAGCTCTGATTTGGACGTTGACCTGGGTCTGGGGCTTGGTCCTTTGGGATTGGGAGAACTTTTTTCTTTTATTGGGGTATTGGTTTTCATAACCATTCATCCCCATAACGAGTGGCACTGGTAATGATACTGGGAAACTGGAGTGTCTAAGGGAATTGCTTGTGTGACTTGTGGTTAGCCAGTGGAGAAAAACCAAAGTCCTCTCTGTCTGGCTGGTTTGGTTTGCCTTAGAGGTGGGAAGACCCCAGGCCTGGGCTGTAAGTGCCCTGCTTGAAGCGATTTGTCCTGAGCTGGCACTCTCCGTTGGGTCCCGCCAGAATCGCCTCGTCACAGCCTGGCTGAGAATTCCCAGCAGCAACAACTGAAGGGCAACACAGTCAGACTCCCCAATAGGCAGCGTTGGTTCTAGGAGCCCTGGCCAGGGTGTTCTGGGTGCGATGGTAACCCTGCCCCACCGTGCAGGCTGGGGCAAGTCACGGAGCTCTCTGGGCTTCAGTTTCCCCAGGTGTCCAATGGGTAGAATTCCTACCTCCCAGGAGGGCGGTGGAGCTTCATTAATCAGGGGGAGTAAATGATGCCGAGAGCCTCCTACTCAGGGGACGTAGAAATGAATTCTGCCAGAGACCTCCCTAGGCCAATCTAATTCACGGGGGAGGCACTCAGATGTGTGGGGATGGGCAACAGGATCAGAGCTTGGGAGAGACAGAGAGAAAAGTGCAAAGCCAAATTCCTCCTGATACTTCAGCTGGACAAACAAGGCCCTGCAGCATGTCTGAGGAAACCATGTCTGCTCCTGGAGCCTAATATGGAGGCCCATCAGCAGACAAGGTAAGTGCTGCGCTGCCAGGGCTGGGGCTATCGGCACCTTCAGTGTGGCTGGGCTGTCCTCAGGGACGTGTCAGAGCTCCAGCGGGCAGAGAGCACGTTACAAACCTGACGCCGCGGATCCCCATGGCCAAGCGATGAATGGAAGGGGCTGAGCCAACCTTCAAAGCACCATGCCAGCGTGTCCCAGGAATGGTTTCCTAGGAGAGGAAATTCTCCCCTCCCCCTCTCTGCGCAGCATCCCCCTGCCCCACGGTGGGAGTCTCTTACTCTCTCCATCTTGTCTCCGTGTAGAGATACAATGGCCCTCAGCTCTTCCTCTGCGGCTTTAAATCGCTCCAGGGTGGGTGTTGTCAGACCCTTCACGGCTCTCATCAGCAGGGCTTGGAGCTGGGCTGAGGAAAGCTGCTCCCCGGGGGTCTGCAATGAACAGGGACAAAGCCTGTTGGGACGGAGTATTTCCATTGGGCAGCTGCCCTGGAATCGTCTATCCCCGCGGGAGGCCGACAGGGCCTAGTGAGCATGGAGACTCCGGCTGAGCCCTTTCCTTAAAAAGCCTCAACAGGTGCCGAGGTTTGAATCCTCACCTGTAAGATCCAGTTTGACTTTTTCTGTATTCTCCTGCAGCTTCACCTCCTCTGACTCCACTTGGGTCTCAGCTGCTTTCTTCTTCAGGGACAAGTGCGTCCACCTTCTTGGTGAGGAAACTGTTCTCTCCTCATCGCTATCTGCTATCGAGGTGTCAGATTGGCTACAGACACAGAGTCTTTTCATGCCTGATAGGATGGTCCATGAGCATTTGCTTCTCTGGGGCTTCTCTGGCAAGGCCTGTTCTTGCTGGCTGAGGACAGAGCATGCCTCAATTGCTGCAGGTTGGATGAACACTTTGTGCACGTAGATCTCTCTCTGCAACCTAGAGGCGAGTCTTTGGAAAAAGGAACGAAGCCTGGAGTAGAAAGAAGGAGGAAATGGGTTTTTCTGTCATTCTCTAAAGGAAGGGAATTAGTTTGCCCCGGATTCACAGATCCAAGAGACTGGTCTTTTGAAGCCATCTGCTCCTCTAATAGCCAGCACTGGTTCATACAACCAAGAACATAAGCAACACAAGACCGTCCAGACTGGGTCCATCTAGCCCAGTATCCTGTCTTCCGACAGTAGCCAGTGCCCCAGAGGGAATGAATGATTTAGTTGGGAATTGGTCCTGCTTTGAGCAGGGGGTTGGACTAGATGACCTCCTGAGGTCCCTTCCAACCCTGATATTCTATGATTCTATGAATGAACAGGAAATCATCAAGTGATCCATTCCTGTTGCTCATTTCCGGCTCCTCGCAAACAGAGGTTAGGGACACCATCCCTACCCATCCAAGCTAATAGCCATTAATAGACCTCTCCTGCATAAATTTATCGAGGTCATTTTTGAAATCTGTTATAGTCTTGGTCTTCACAACGTCCTCCGGCAAAGAGTTCCACTGGTTAACGGTGCGTTGTTTGAAAAAATACTTCCTTTTGTTTGGGTGAAACCTGCTGCTTATTAACAAAGACTTCAAAGGGGGCACTAGGATGTGAACCAAGGACCACTCGATCTGCAGTCAAACACTCTACCCCTGAACTCTACCCCCAGCTGAAGGTGAAGACACATGGGACCATGGTGAAACAGGAATTCTTCTGGCGACGTTCTAGGGCCTGAGTTATGCAGGGGGTCAGACTAGATGATCAGGGCTGGCCTTAGAGCCTTTGAAACTATGAATTTATGAACCTAAAGTTGGCTGTAACTGCTAGCGTGAAGGTTGCTGCTACTCTCCAAGAGGAGATGCTTTGTCTGAGGTTTCCTTGGGGAGAGGCACCAGGATCCCTGTTCCCTCTTTCTCATAACCTTCCTTGGACAGAGCACATTACAGGTTCTCCCCTTTTGTTCTCTAACAGGAAACCTCCATCCACCAGATCTGTAATTCCTCCCATCCTAGCACAGTCGCTGGCTACATTTCCTAGCCTGACTCTCACCCCATGGATCTCACGCCTCCTCTGCCATTGGGCAGACATTGAAACCACAAAGGTCAGTTTCTATTTTCTTTGGTCATTGCCTGAGTCTAGTTGCAAAAATGCTTCATTATTAACCCCACTCCTTTGTGCACAGAATTTTGGGACTCTGGGAACAGATAGGGCCAAGCCGAAAACCAATAAACCTCTGTTCCCAGAGAACCCAGGAAAAGGAACAAAAGATTGTCATCCAGAAGGTTTGAGGGTCTGGAAGGATGGATTAGCAGCTGCAAATATGTTGACTTATTCTCAGCTATTTCAATATCTGGATTTTAGTAGCGTGGGGAAAATAACCAGTAAACTTTAAATGTAGAATTTCCCATACTATTTATAACATCCAGTCAGAAGTTGGGCCACCAACACAATAACAAAGAAATCACACCGAGACCCATGACAAATGTAGGCTACAGTTTATTTAAACCCCGTTCCTGGAAAGGAATTGCAGGGGGGAATTTACACCTCTATTGTATATAGCCCAATGGGGGCATAGTAGAATTTGTAGAGAGTTTTTATACAGTTGCTTGTGTTTGTCCCCACACAAAATGCGCTAAGTTCATTAAGTCAGCAGATTGCGTCCACAGTACCGAGGCTAGCATCAACTTCCGGAGCATTGCACTGTGGGTAGCTATCCCACAGTTCCCGCAGTTTCCACTGCCCATTGGAATTCTGGGTTGAGATCCCAATGCCTGATGGGGCAAAAACAGTGTCACGGGTGGTTCTGGGTACATGTCGTCAGGCTCCCCCTCCCTCCATGAAAACAACGGCATACAATCGTTTCCCGCCTTTTTTCTTCGGTTACCTGTGCAGACGCCATACCACGGCAAGCACGGAGCCTGCTCAGCTCACCGTCACCGTACGTCTCCTGGGTGCTGGCAGACGTGGGACTGCATTGCTACACAGCAGCAGCTCATTGCCTTCTTGCAGCAGATGGTGCATTATGACTGGTAGCCATCGTCATCATACTCCTGGGTGCTCTTTTAACCGACCTCGGTGAGGTCGGTCAGGGGCACCTGGGCAGACATGGGAGTGACTCAGCCAGGTCATTCCCATCTTCTGCCGAGCACCCAGGCGATGCCGATGGCTAGCAGTCGTACTGCACTGTCTGCTGCCAGTCTAAGATGGAAAAGATAGATGGAGTGGATCAAAACAAGAAATAGACCCTATTTGTTTTGTATTCATTTGCTTCCCCCTTCCCTCTGTCAGAGCAACAGCAGACAATCGTTTCACGCCTTTTTTCAGGGCAGACGCCATAGCACTGGGATCATGGAGCCCGCTTAGATCACCTTGGCAATTATGAGCACTGTAAACACCACACGCATTATCCTGGAGTATATGCAGAACCAGAACCTGCAAAAGCAAAACCAGGCGAGGAGGCGATGGCAGCGCGGTGACGAGAATGATGAGAACATGGACATAGACTTCTCACAAAGTACGGGCCCCGACAATGTGCACATCATGGTGTTAAAGGGGCAGGTTCATGTCTTGGAATGCCAATTCTGGGCCCAGGAAACAAGCACAGACTGGAGGGACCACATAGTGTTGCAGGTCTGGGACGATTCCCAGTGGCTGCGAAACTTTCGCATGCGTAAGGGCACTTTCATGGAACTTTGTGACCTGCTTTCCCCTGCCCTGAAGCGCAAGAATACCAAGATGAGCAGCCCTCACAGTTCACAAGCGAGTGGCGATAGCCCTGTGGAAGCTTGCAACGCCAGACAGCTACCGGTCAGTCGGGCATCAATTTGGAGTGGGCAGATCTACTGTGGGGGCTGCTGTGATCCAAGGAGCCAACGCAATCAAAGAGCTGCTGATATCAAGGGTAGTGACTCTGGGAAATGTGCAGGTCATAGTGCATGGCTTTGCTGCAATGGGATTCCCTAACTGTGGTGGGGCAATAGACAGAAACCATATCTCTATCTTGTCACCGGAGCACCAAGCCAACAAGTACATAAACCGAAAGGGGTACTTTTCAATGGTGCTGCAAGCCTTGATGGATCACAAGGGATGTTTCACCAACATCAACGTGAGATGGCCTGGAAAGGTACATGACACTCACATCTTCAGGAACTCTGGTCTGTTTCAAAAGCTGGAGGAAGGGACTTTCTTCCCAGACCAGAAAATAACCGTTGGGGATGTTGAAATGCCTATAGTTATCCTTGGGGACCCAGCCTACCCCTTAATGCCATCGCTCATGAAGCCGTACACAGGCGGCCTGGACAGTAATCAGGAGCTGTTCAACTATAGGCTGAGCAAGTGCAGAATGGTGGTAGAATGTGCATTTGGACATTTAAAAGCGCGCTGGTGCAGTTTACTGACTCGAATAGACCTCAGCGAAACCAATATTCCCATTGTTATTACTGCTTGCTGTGTGCTCCACAATATCTGTGAGAGTAACAGGGAGATGTTTATGGCAGGGTGGGAGGTTGAGGCAAATCGCCTGGCCGCTGATTATGTGCAGCCAGACATCAGGGCAATTAGAAGAGTACAAGAGGGTGCGGTGCGCATCAGAGAAGCTTTGAGAAACAGTTTCATGACAGACCAGGCTACGGTGTGAAAGTTCTATTTGTTTCTCCTTGATGACCCCCCGCCCTTGGTTCACTCTACTTCCCTGTAAGCTAATCACCTTCCCCTCCCCTCTTTGATCACCGCTTGCAGAGGCAATAAAGTCATTGTTGCATTATTTGTTAATTCATCACACAAATAGAGGGATAACTGCCAAGGTAGCCTGGGAGGGGTGGGAGAGGGGGGAAACACCAGGTGGGGTGGGGGAGGAGGGAAGGACAAGGCCACACTGCACTTTAAAACTTAAAATCTTTAAAACTTATTGAATGCCAGCCTTCTGTTGCTTGGGCAATCCTCTGGGGTGGAGTGGCTGGGTGGCCGGAGGCCCCACGTTCTTGGGCATCTGGGTTAGGAGGCTATGGAACTTGGGGAGGAGGGCAGTTGGTTACACAGGGGCTGTAGCGGCGGTCTGTGCTTCTGCTGTCCTTCCTGCAGCTCAACCATACGCTGGAGCATATGAGTTTGATGCTCCAGCAGCCTGAGCATTGACTCCTGCCTTCTGTCAGCAAGCTGATGCCACCTATCATCTTCAGCCCGCCACTTACTCTCTTCAGCCCGCCACCTCTCCTTGCATTCATATTGTGCTTTCCTGCACTCTGACATTGTCTACCTCCACGCATTCTGCTGTGCTCTGTCAGTGTGGGAGGACAGCATGAGCTCAGAGAACATTTCATCCTGAGTGTGTTTTTTCCGCCTTCTAATTTTTGCTAGCCTCTGCGAAGGAGAAATATTTGCAGCTGGTGGAGGAAAAAAAAGAGAGAGTGGTAGTTAAAAAGACACATTTTAGAGAACAATGGGTACACTCTTTCACGGTAAACTTTGCTGTTAACATTACATAGTACATGTGCCTTCATTACAAGGTCATATTTTGATGGCTTCACCCCTTCCCCCACCGCGTGGCTAACAGCGGGGAACATTTCTGTTCAGCCACAGGCAAACAGCCCAGCAGGAACGGGCACCTCTGAATGTCCACTTAATAAAACCACTCTATTTCAACCAGGTGACTATGAATGATATCACTCTCCTGAGGATAATACAGAGAGATAAAGAACAGATGTTGTTTGAATGCCAGCAAACATCAGGAACATACGCTACAATACTTTGTTCTGCAATGATTCCCGACTATGTGCTGCTGGCCTAGTGTGGTAAAGTGTCCTACCATGGAGGACGGAATAAGGCTGCCCTCCCCAGAAACCTTTTGGAAAGGCTTTGGGAGTACATCCAGGAGAGCTTTATGGACATGTCCCTGGAGGATTTCTGCTCCATCCCCAGACACGTTAACAGACTTTTCCAGTAGCTGTACTGGCCGCGATTGCCAGGGCAAATTAATCATTAAACACGCTTGCTTTTAAACCATGTCTAATATTTACAAAGGAACACTCACCAGAGGTCCCTTCTCTGCTTTCAGGGTCCAGGAACCCGCATTGGGTGGGGTCAGGAGTTACTGGCTCTAGGTCCAGGGTGAGAAATAGATCCTGGCTGTTGGGGAAACCGGTTTCTCCACTTTCTTGCTGTGAGCTATTTTCAACCTCCTCCTCCTCATCTTTCTTGTCCCCAAAACCCACTTCCGTGTTGCATCCTACTCCATTGACGGAGTCAAAAGACAGGGTTGGGGTACTAGCAGCTGCACCCCCTAGATGTAAACATCAGTGATTTCAGCTGTGTTACATGTAATAAGATTCTCAAATGACTCTAAATTACCTCTTTCATTACACCCTGGAGAGAAAAAACACCAAGGCTGTCTACTACCCTTACAGAGCACAAACACACCACTTTCTACCACCACCCTCTCTCCCCTAATACAAGAGGAGGTGGGTTTGAAACCCATGTCCCCTGCTTAGCAAGTGCCATTAACTTGAGGGTGAGTCCCTCCATTGGGGTATGCCAGGTACAGTTCTGCTGCCCTCGGTTCACCTAACAAGGATAACAACGCTTTATTACTCCTGCTCCAATAACAAGGAGATTGGGGATTCAATACCAGCCACAAGTGATCATTTGGGCAAGCAATCCCATCATCCTGAGCACCTAGGCAGGATGGGTGTGTCCATGCAAACGAGATCAGCTTCTGAAGTCTTTTTCCTTAGCTCACCACTAGATGTCAGGGGAGAGCTCATTCAGACTCTGCTTATATCCACATCCTACTGCAGGTAGATGTGTACCCAGCGCTCATGCTGGTGCGCTTTGCACAGCAGTTCTCGTGGAGCGACACAGGTGGCCTCCATGTCACCGTGCTCCCAGCAGAGGGCATACAGGGCAGATCTGCCCTGATCCCCTCTCAGCCCCTTCCCACCCAGGTTTGGGTCTCCCTGCTGCTCTGTGAGGTTCGGTGCTGTCTGATCCAGCCAGTGGGGGCTGGCAGGAAACATGCAAACTAGGGTCTGATCCTTGTGCTCATCATGTGTTTTCCTCCAGGTCACCAGCAGATGGCAGCAGATGGTCTGATGAATTTATAGCGAGCTGGGTATTTGGCAAAGGCTGGCCTGTGTCACTCCCAGGGGGGTGACTCTGCCAGGGGTCTGGGTTCAGGGGGAGTCCCAGGCAAAAAGTGGGGGCCCAGGCCTGGCCCAATGAAGGGGGCACTGCCAGAGAGACTGGGAGGCCTCACACACCCCGGAAAGCTGAGACACATGGACAGGGATGAGGGCGTCAGACGCATGGACAAAGACGGGAGGCCCCAGGATGTTCTGACACTTTATTGGTGTTAATCGTACGGGGTGTGTGGGGTGGACTCAGCAAAATTACAGGCCTTGCAAGAAGAAAGGTCCCCCAACCTCCACTATGGCATCCCCACATCGGTGCCCGCTGCCCCGCCATCCCCCCAGCCCTCCAATGGTGCCCCCTGCCCCGCCATCCTCCGATCCCTCTGATGGTGCCCCCCCATTGCCCATCCCTCTGACAGTGCCCCCTGCATCCTCTGCTCTCCCCTGTGCCCCCTGCCAAGTGGGTGCAATGACCACCCACCGGCTCATATCCTGTCCAGGCAGTTGTTGATGTTTATGTTGGGGTTGTTCCTGCTGCAGTCCCAGCAGCCGTTGTTGTCACAGCGCAGCAGGGGCACGTCAGGCAGCCGGTGCCAGGCCTGCAGCAGGCTTTTGGGATCCAGGTTCCGGTCCTGCCGGTAGATCTGCTGGAAGACGAAGGCCTTGTAGTTGTTGTCGATGGGGCGGAAGGTGTCGCTCACCATATCTATTATGTTGTAGGGCCTGTTCTCCTGCAGGCACGTCTCCATGCAGGGTGAGTTGAGGGGGAAGAAGATTAGGCAGCTGCTATTCTTGATATGCTGAACATTTGTATGCCCCTTCATGCTTCGGCCACCATTCCAGAGGACATGCTTCCATGCTGATGATACTCGTTAAAAAAATAATGTGTTAATTATATCTGTGACTGAACTCCCTGGGGGGAGAATTGTATGTCCCCTGCTCTGTGTTACCCACATTCTGCCATATATTTCAAGTTATAGCGGTCCCGGATGATGACCCAGCACATGTTCATTTTAGGAACACTTTCACTGCAGATGTGAGATTTCTAAAGATAGCTACAGCACTCGACCCAAGGTTTAAGAATCTGAAGAGCTGTCCAAAATCTGAGAGGGACAAGGTGTGGAGCATGCTTTCGGAAGTCTTAAAAGAGCAACTCCAATGCGGAAACTGCAGAACCTGAACCACCAAAAAAGAAAATCAACCTTCTGCTGGTTGCATCTGACTCAGATGGTGAAAATGAACATGCATTGGTCCGCACTGCTTTGGATTGTTATTCAGCAGAACCCGTCATCAGCATGGAAGCATGTCCCCTGGAATGGTGGTTGAAGCATGAAGGGACATATGAATATTTAGCGTATCTGGCATGTAAATATCTTGCAACACCAGCTACAACAGTGCCATGAGAACGCCTGTTCTCACTTTCAGGTGACATTGTAAACAATAAGCAGGCAGCATTATCTCCTGCAAATGTAAACAAACTTCTTTCTCTGAGTGATTGGCTGAACAAGAAGTAGGACTGAGCGGACTTGTAGGCTCTAAAATTTTACATTGTTTTATTTTCAAATTAAGTTTTTTTTGTACAAAATTCTACATTTTAAAGTTCAAATGTCATGATAAAGAGATTGCACTACAATTAGGTGAATTGAAAAATACTTTTTCTTTTGCTTTTTTACAGTGCAAATACTTGTAATCAAAAATAAATATAAAGCAAGCACTGTACACTTTGTATTCTGTGTTGTAATTGAAATCAATACATTTGAAAATGTAGAAAACATTCAAAAATATTTAAATAAATGGTATTCTATTATTGTTTAACAGTGTGATGAATCACGATAATTTTTTTTAATTGTGCAATTAATCACAATTATTTTTTTTAATCGCTTGACAGCCCTAATTACTATAATACTACATTACTTACATTTTAAGATGAAAAGTTGTTTCGAACCAAAGAAACAGAATTTTTCATTTTGATTTTTTTTAAATGCAGGATACAATTAAAGTCACAATTTACGTCTACACTGCAAAGACCGCCCCCACCTCCCCACCTGTGCTGAGTCTCAGAGCGTGGGTCAATTGACTCGGGCTTGTGGGGCTCGGGCTGTGGGACTAAAAACAGCAGTCTAGACTTTCCTGCTCCGGCTGCAGTCCAGACCTGAGTCCCTCCCTTTCCGCTGGGTTTCAGAGGCCAGGCTCCAGACAGAACAAAGTGAATTACCAAGTAAAATAAAATAAAACACGCAAGTCGAAACCTAATACAGTAAGAAAGTGATTACAGATGAAATCTCACCCTCAGAGATGTTCCAGTAAGCTTCTTTTACAGACTAGCCTCCTCCTAGCCTGGGTCCAGCAATCACTCACACCCCCGTGGTTACTGTCCTTTGTTCCAGTTTCTTTCAGGTATCCTTGGGGGTGGAGAGGCTATCTCTTGAGCCACCTGAAGACAAAATGGAGGGGTCTCCCAACGGCTTAAATAGACTTTCTCTTGAGGGCGGAGACCCCCTCCTCTCTCCTATGCAAAATCCAGCTCCAAGATGGAGTTTTGGAGTCACATGTCCATGCATGACTCAGTTTTTACAGGCAGTAGCCATTGTCCACATGCTATCTTGAATGAGTCTTCCAAGATCCATTGTCAGTTAAATGTTTCTTGATTGGGCACTTAATTTGCACATTCCTTTCTCAAGAAGCTGACCAAATGCTGTACTAAAACTACTTAAACTCAAACAAGTACACGGCCAATATTCATAACTTCAAATACAAAAACGATACATGCATACAAATAGGAAGAATATATTCAGTAGATCATAAGCTTTGCAGAGATATGTTACATGGCATATCTAGCATAAAACATATTCCAGTTATGTCAGATATACAGTCATAAGCATATTCCCATAAAGCATTATGGGGTGCAATATCACAGAGTCATAGGGCTAGTCTACACAACATGGGCTCTGCAGATACAGCTATCCCCGTATAGGGCTAGGGTTAGGGTTATGGTTATCAGCGGAGTACCCTAGTGTAGACGCAGCGTATGCTAACCGAAGGAGGTTTTCTTTCAGTAGAGGAATGCCACCTCCTTGAACAACCTTGGCTAAGTTGACAGCGCTCAATATAGCTGTGTCTACACTGGGTGCACAGCTATGTAAGCTGTGGAGTGTGTTTTTTTCATACCTCTTATTGCTATGCCAGCAAAATTTTGTACTGTACACTTGGCCATAGAGTTTAAAGCCAGACGGGACCCCTAGATCATCTAATCTGATCTCCTGCATCTCACAGGCCACTAAGCACCACTCCAGCAACCAGAGTTAGACCAAAGTATTACAGCCCTCGGGAGAGTAAACTGTTGTGTGTCACAGGCAGAGAATAGGAGGGTCTGAGGTGCACCAATGCCTGAGGCCCCTGCAACGGCAGGGAATTGATACCCAGGGGATCCTAGCTGGTGGAACTCCTTGCCACTGGATATTACTAAGGAGCTAAGATCTCAGCAGGATAACGAGAACCAGTGTCCACAGTAAAGTGGAATAATACCCACACTTCTGGGAAGCAGCTATAAACTCCCATGCTTCAGGGTGTAAACAGTCTATTAGGGGCTGTTTCAAGAGGACTTGTGATCAGTTGTTCTCCATGTCCACTGCAGGTAGGACAAGCAATAATGGGCATGAGCTGTGGCAAGGGAAATTTAGGTTTGATAGTAGGAAAAACTTTCTAACTATAGGGGTGATTAAGCTCTGGAATAGGCTTCCAGGGGAGGTTGTGGCAGTCCCGTCATTGGTGTTTCTGAAGAGCAGGTTGGACAAACACCTGTCAGGGCTGGTCTAGATTGACTTGGTCCTGCCTCAGCACTGGATGCTGGACTTGATGACTTCTCGAGGGCCTGTCCAGCCCTACATTGCTCTGACTCTGTGATCTCAATCTCCGGAAGAAATTTCCACTATGGGTAGTTGAGTTCATAGCAGCCCACTGCAAGCTCTCCCGGGAGCTGCTGCTGCTGGGCCGTGCCCGAGGCGAGAGGACCTCTGGGCTGATCCAGGCGATGTGTCTCAGAAATGGAGTGGATGGCAGAGGGGAGATGGGGCGAGGGCACGGGGGAGCGTCAGGTCATACAGATCCGTTGTCTGCAAACATTCCAGGTCTTGGGACGCTTTTATCTTCATCAGTCAACCAATAAACAACGCGATGGGAAATGCTGCGAGTTGCTTCACTCTTCTTAGCTGGCAGCACAGTGACCAGGTGAGTCACAAGTAGGGACTTGACACTATTGTCAAAGGACAGAGAGATTGCCAGCCTGGATCAGAAGCTGATGTCCAGTGGCAGGCACCAGATGCTTCCCAGGTTGGTACAAGCTGCCCTGCAATAGCAGCTATCTCGACTATCTCTTGCTATATCTCGATACATCTCGGCTTTAGTACGGCTTTGATATCACCTCACATGGCACTTCGTCACACCTTGTCATAAACACAGCCTAGATGAGCCTAGTAAAAGGTGTGTTCACAACTGGATGGAAAAGCCGACTCAGAGAGTAGTGATCAGTGGTTCAGTCAGGCTGGAAGGGCCTAATGAGTGGGGTCCCACAAGGATTGGTTCTGGGGCTGGTTCTGTTCAATATCTTCATCAGTGATTTAGATAATGGCATAGAGAGTACAATTATAAAGTTTGCAGACAATACCAAGCTGGGAGGGGTTACAAGTTCTTTGGAAGATAGGATTAAAATTCAAAATGATCTGGACAAACTGGAGAAATGGTCTGAAGTAAATAGAATGAAATTCAAAAAGGACAAATGCAAAGTACTTCACTTAGGAAGGACCAATCAGTTGCACACATACAGAATGGGAAAGGACGGCCTATGAAGGAGTACTGCGGAAAGGGATCTGGGGGTTAGAACGCATCACAAACTAAATATGAGTAACAATGTCACACTGTTGTCAAAAAAAAAGCAAAGATCACTCTGGGATATATTAGGAGCAGTGTTGTAAGCAAGACGCGAGAAGTAATTCTTCCTAGGGGCAGCTCTATGGTTTTTGCTGCCCCAAGCATGGCAGTCAGGCGGCTTTCGGCGGCATGCCTGCGGGTGGTCCGCTGGTCACGTGGATTTGGCGGCATGCCTGCGGGAGGTCCGCCGGTGCAGCGCCTTTAGTGTCCCCGCTGCCGAATTGCCACTGAAAGCGTGGGACTGGCAGACCTCCCGCAGGCATGCCGCCAAACGCAGCCTGACTGCCGCCCTCACAGCTTGGTGCGTTGGTGCCTGGAGCCGCCCCTGGAGCTGCCCCTGATTCTTCTGCTCTACTTTGTTAAGGCCTCAACTGGACTATCATGTCCAGTTCTGGGTACCACACATTGGGAAAGATGTGGAGAAGTTGGAGAAAGTCCAGAGGAGAACAACAAAAATGATTCAAGATCTAGAAAACATGACCTGTGAGGAGAGATTGAACAAACTGGGTTTGTTTAGTCTGGAGAAGAGAAGGCTGAGGGAGAACATGACAACAGTCTACAAGTACATAAAAGTAGTTACACTAGATGACCCTTGCAGTCCCTTCTAACCGTATGGTTCTATGAAAAAGGTTGTTATAAAGAGGAGAATGATAAATTGTTCTTCTTATCCAATGAGGATAGGACAAGAAGCAATGGGCTTAAATTGCAGCAAGGGAGGTTTAGGTTGGACATTAGGAAAAACTTCCTAACTGCCAGGGTGGTTAAGCACTGGAATAAATTGCCTAGGGAGGTTGTGGAATCTCCATCATTGGGGATTTTTAAGAGCAGGTTGGACAAACACCTGTCAGGGATGGTCTAGCTAATACATAGTCCTGCCTCAGTGCAGAGGGCTGGACTGGATGGACAATTGAGGTCCCTTCCAGTTGTACATTTCTGTGATTCTATAGCGTAACCTGCTGCTATGGGAAATTTCTTCTGAGCCCCAATTAGTTAGAGGTCAGCTCGTACTCTGCAGCCGGGGGTTTATAGACAATTTATACCAGTGGGGGATTTGCCCCAAAATGGCAAAAGAAGTGAAACATCCTCTGTAAGAAATTCCAAGGAGATGCTGTCTTGTGTGTTTCTTATATTTTGCAGCCTCAATGACCGTAACTATCACCACCAGTAGCTGTCTCTAAACCTGTCATTTAATGGCCAAAACTTATGGGTCAAATTCGGCTTGTGCCTATGGCACCGAAGTTGCTATTTGCGTGAAAGGCTGATAGATTGGAAATGAATGTGGCACTGTGTCTCTCCGGTCTACACCAATGAAAATGACTGCCGTTTACAGAAATGTTTGGAAAGTTGGCACAACCCCAAGGGTTTCATTAAAGGTCCGTTTAGCAGTTGCGTGATCCCTTGTTGCTGTAGTGATCAGACCCAATGTCCGAGTAAGCTCTCCATACACTGCAATGCACAGGGCAATGTGCTCTTTTAATGATGCCCAGTGCAATTTAGTTGAGCTATTAAAAGTTGCATCGGGGCTGCTAACTTGGCCCCCCTCCGGGGAGACACACTCACACGGCAGCTCTCCTTCGGCAATGATTATGGCCAGACAGGATTGCTTCTGAAACTCTCTCCAAGTCACGGATGTGATTACTACAGGGTGATATTCACGGCCGATGGACCGCTGGTCAATTTGATAGCCAGTGGGCTCAACACACCAGCAATCAAGCCGTTGCCAAGTCAGGCCTGGTCTACACATGGATTTGGTGCTGGTAGATACCTCTTGGTTAGGGGTGTGATTTTCAAACCAGTGCAACAGCTAGAGCGGACACAGTTAGAACCAGTATAAAGGTGCCTTCTAGTGGTATAATTTATTTCCCTTCCATGCAAGAATAGCTACACTGTATGAAGCACCTTTTAGCAATAGAACTAAGGCCTGGTCTGCAGTTGAAAATTAGACTGACCTACCTACGCCACTCAGGGCTGTGAAGAGTTGTGCCCTGAGCACTGTAGATACGTCGACCTAGACATTCCCTTGAGGCCCTGCTCCTGCACCGCATAATTTTTGAATCTCAAAGTCAATTGTCACTAAATAATTTGCACAACTGTGAAAATGTAAATAGATAAAAATTGAAAAAAATTATTTAAAATAAACATCGATATCATCTGTTGAAATGATAAAAAACAATAAAACTTTCATTCTGCCAAGTCTAATTATAGGGTGGTTTATGCCCTAACTCTAACAATCTTTGTACAAAGTCTGGCTTGTAAGGACTCCCTTGAAAGTTCTTGGTCATTATTGTCCTGGGAAAATATGTGTGGCAACATGGTTTGTGAAGTTAGACCTGTATGGAGTTATTAACACATGTGCCAAACCTCAGAGTCCCAGGCAGACATCGGCAAACAAGTCTGCCCTAAGCAAAGGAATGTGTGGTGCTGCTTAATTTGCATTTAAGGTGAAAAAAACAGCAGGGAACATCCTTCAACACAGACTTTTTGTCTCCTAGTGCCCAGCTTGGAATGTTTTTCAAAAGGGGGACAGAAGCTACAAAAAGGAGGGACAAATATCCCAAGGACCCCGCTATCTCTCCCTGCCCGTCATATTCATGGCACCAGAAGCAACAAAAGGAAGCATTTATTGGACTCTGGGAGAGGGGCCCTGATCGGGGTTTGGGTCAGTAAGACTGCCGAATGCATGGGGGAAGAAACTTTGCCTGAACCGGATATAGTTTGTTAAGTTAGGGATTAGTAAATGTTGTATCTTTAGTTTTCTTGTATCCATTTCTGACTAGCATTCACTTACCATCTCTCTCTTTGTAGTTAATAAACTTGTTGTATTGTTTTAGCTGATCCAGTGTGTTTAAACTGAAGTGTTTGGGAAACTCCATTTGGGGTGACGAGTTGTTTGCATGTTATTCTCTGAAAGGAACAATGGACTGAATGTAACTTGCGCTGTCCAGGAGAGGGCTGGGCAGCACAGGACACAGCTTTCTGAGGGAAATATGGGACTGGGGGTGTGTTGGGGTCACCCTGCAGTATAACCAGGGCTGGTGAGAACCAGGGTGTTGCTGGCAGGCTGCAGTTACACACAGACACTCAGGGTGGGGCTTGCACGCCGGAGGCTGTTTGTGAGTGGCCTGTGTGGAAGCTATTTCAGCAAGGCATTGTAAGGCACCCAAGGGTGCAGAGCAGGGGTGACACAGCTGCTCATTAGTCTGGATTGTACTTTGGTATGTCACAGCCCCCGAAGGACAGGGCAGTACCAGGGAGCCTGGCTCCAGCTGTGGTCCAGGCTGGCCCTTCCTGTGCTCTTACCCCTCCTGGCACCTACAACCTGCCCCGCATTAACCCTGCGTTAGAACAATAGCGTGCCGGCTTGGGGCCCGATCCCTGTGTGCCGAGCCTCCATGGCCGGCCAGGCGCTGGAGAGAAGCCGCTCGGTTATAGCACAGGCCGAGCCAGTGCAGACCGTTGTGGTCAGGCATGATGCCATGGATGAGCCCTGCCTCGGTTTCCCCTCACCTGGAAAGCAGACCTTCAGGTACCAAACAGCGACCCCTTTGGAGGGGACCAACGCAGACTAAACCTTCACCCCAGTTTCCCCCTGGGATGAGACATTGCCAGCCTGGGTCTCTCAGTTACGTGTCCCTGTCCCAGACCCACCCCAAGCCCCCTTCAGTCCTGGATCCTGGCGACTGATAAATGCTGTGATGAAGTGGGACTGTTCTTAATGTTTCCTCTGAATACTGTGTGGGTGCCTCAGTTTCCCTTATGCATTTCTTAAGTCTCTAGGTGGTGGGAAAAAGGCCAGTGTGCATAAATCACTGACACTCTGTCTCCCTGGCAACAAATGGCCAAGGCCCTTCCCCCCTGCAAGGGGATAGCTAAAGGTGAACAAAGAGATCAGGTGACCTCCTGGCCCGGGAAAGAGACAAAGGCCAGAAAGGAGGGGCTGGAGGGGATTTCAGTTTGGAGCTGGCTGGAGACGGGAAGTGAGGGCACACGGGGTTGTCTGGCTCGCTAGGCCCCAGAATGGACCCGGCTGAGGGGTCCCGTTCTCTGTACCTACAAGCTCTGTTTTAGACTGTGTGCCTGTCATCTAATAAACCGCTGTTTTACTGGCTGGCTAAGAATCATGTCTGACTGTGAAGTGGGGGTGCATGCAGGACCCTCTGGTTTCTCCAGGACCCTGCCTGGACGGACTTGCTGTGGGAAGTGCACGGAGGGGCATATGCTGAATGCTCCAAGGTCAGAACCAGGAAGGTGAAGTCATATGAGCTTCTTGCCCTGAAGACAGTCTGCTCCAAGGGAGAGGAGGCTCCCCAAAGTTCTGACTGGCTTTGTGGGGAGCAGTTCCAGAGCATCACCCAGGGACTCGGTGACAACTGGTGGCAGCGGAAGTATTCAGAGGAAACATTAAGAACAGTCCCACTTCGCGACAAATTCCAGCTAGATTGGCAAAGGCTGTGCCGCGTCTCTGCCCAGTCCCTGCTGGGCATGTCGCTTCCAAGCGGGGGTGATGTCTCGGCCAGGGGTCTAGAGCAGGAAGCCACGGGGGTCACTCTGGCAAAAAGTGGGGGCCCAAGCCTGGCCCGATGAAGGGGGCACTGCCAGATGTAGAACTGAAATTGTTTTTAATTGTTCACTTTATTAATGTAACTTCATAAGTAAAGTTTTATGAATGAAACAACATTCATTCATAAAACCAGTTACCCCAATAACTGGCTAATTAACAATTAAGATGCTTGTTAAGAGCCATAGCTGTTCAGTCAGCTACCTTTGTAAGTTTCACTATCAATCCAATTCCTGCTTAAATCAGACTTCCACTGTTTCAGTATTGTAATGTCTGTTCACCATTTATTACATTTTATTACATTTATTACACTTGCCTACAGTGTAACTTCTGTTCACTGTTTGCCATCCACTACACTTGTCTATATTGTAACTTCTTTTCACTGTTTGCCATATTGTAATTCAAACCCCATTTTAAAATGCTTACTCCATTTTGTAAGGGCTTGCTGCAACCTTCATTTTTGCAAACCCTGCTGTAATCTTATTAGTTTAGTTTAGATGTGTGAATGAGGTATGTATGGATGATGGAATCAACCTCCAGCCCCAGCCTGTCCTGATGAAACAAAGTTCAAACACCAATGGCTGAAGATGCAGACAAGAGCCCTGACAAAGTAAGAAGAGTCCACCCTAAAAAGAGAAGAATACAGGTACAATAGAAGGAAGATCAAAGCCAGGTCCCAGGCTGAAAGTCAGGTCTGCAATTGACGGGTGATCAATCACCAAACCCAGAGGCAGCGTGACACAGCAAGACCTATAGACTCTGGATTCAAACTAAAGCCTACAAAATAATGGGTGAGATGGAAGACTTTGGAGGGTAACATTCTGCTGCCAACATGGAAGGGCATCGGTGCATGCCCAACAAAGACCCAGCTCGTCCTTGTGCCCGGCTTTCCTGGCCAGTTACCGCCACAAGCTACGAACCCAAGCTGCAAACTCAAGCCACAGGCTCAGGCTATGTTCAGGACTGGTAACTATACAGCAGCTGCAGAACATCCGATGGATGTGTGTGTGTGTGAATGTGTGTGTGTGTGTGTGTGTGTGTGTATAGGTATTAGGTATAATGTGTGTGTATAAGGATTAAGATATTAGTTATTGGTCATAAATCAAATTGTTATCATAATAAATGTGGCATCTTTGTCTTGCCCCCTGAAAAGATCCTGTGTAGTTTTGTCTGTATAACACAGAGAGACTGGGAGGCCTCGCGCACCCTGTAAAGCTGAGACATGTGGACAGAGATGAGGGCGACAGATGCACGGACAGACAGGATGCTCTGACACTTTAATCACAAGCGGGGGGAGGGGCAGCACCCCTACTCCTCTATGACATGATGGAGGCTGATGGCAGGGAAACCCCACGTAGGTGCAGTCGCTGCCCCAGGGCTCACCTCCTGTCCAGGCAGGGGTTGACGTTGGGGTCTTTCCCGCTGCAGTCCCTGCAGCCGTTGTTGTCGCAGCACAGCAGGGGCACGTCGTGTAGCCGGTGCCAGGCATCCAGCAGGTCCTGGGGCATCAGGCCCTCCGGGTAGATCTGCTGGAAGACGAAGGCCTTGTAGTTGTTGCTGATGGGGCGGAAGGTGTCGTTCACCATATCTACGATGTTGTAGGTCCCGTTCTCCCGCAGACACGTCCTCACGCAGGGCGAGTTGAGGGTGAAGAAGATCAGGCAGCTGATGTTCCCGTTGGTCCGGTTCAGGAGCTTCTGCACGGGGCTCTTCTGGTTCTGGTCACTGTGGAGCAGGCGCCACTCAGAGTGTTCCCTCGCCGTTGCGTTCAGGTACTTCACCCTGGCAGCCACGATGCTCCCATCGTTCGGGTCATACAGACCATCCTGTCGGTTAAGTGCCTTTGTCATGTTCTCCAGGTCTTTCTTGGATGGCAGCCCTTTCCGAGGAGATCCATTCTGGCAATAGGCTTTTCCCAGGCTGACGGCGAAGGAGTATTGAGCACTCACCCCATAGCTAAGGGAAGGCAAAGCAAAGGGCAGTGAGGGCACATGGGGCTCCGGACTACCCTGCCCCCAACCCTCAGTGGCAAATGGCTGCAGCGCAGGACACTTGGGTTGGGTCACACATGGCGCCGTCACTGGCCGGTTCTAGGCTCTCAGGGCTCCAGCCTGGGTCAGGGGATGTTTGCGCTCTGGGAGAATGAAATACACTTGGAGGGCAGTTCTAAGAAGATCAGAAACTGACACAGGTGCCCCCCCCCCGGGGGGGGGTGTCATCAGCACAATCTGAGCTTTAGTTTGTCAGCTCCCCAGGGCTGAGTGTTACCACTTGAGCTCCAGGAGCAAGCCGGAGCTTTTACACGGAGCCACCCCAGGAGAGGGACGTGACACACAGTTGGCCCCTGGGATAGACAGCGATTTGCTGGGGAGTTAAAGAGTCCTGCAGATCAGGGCTCCTCAGTTCTCCCCCAGGCCAGGGGTTGGCACCATGTCCATTCAGACACTGCCTCCCGCCCCCAGAGCTGACCCGGCTCCCAGCCAATTGGCCGGGAACTGCAGCCAATGGGAGCTGCGGTGGGTGGTGCCAGAGCTGCCTGGCTGCACCTCCACAGCAGGGAGCGGGAGGGCACCGCAGGCGGGGCAGAGAGCAAGCGGCAGGAGTCTGTCATTACACAGACATAGCATGGGGACAGGCCGATGGAGGAGCAGCGATGGGCACCTGGGGCTGACATTAAATATAGAGTACAGAGGGGGCTTCCTGGGGGGGGGCTATAGCAACCCCCCCGACAGAGCAGACCCAGCTGGCTCCATCCATCACTCCCCCCTGCCCCACAGAGACCCACACATCTCTCTGCCCCTTCCAAGAGACTCCCCTGCTCCTGTGACCCCGTCACCGCGCCCTCTCTAGAGAGCCCGCCCTTTGTGCCTCCAGCGACAGCTCCCCTCCCCCCAGCTCCCTACAACCTCCCCCTTTGCCTTCTCCCTCCCCTTCCCCAGCCCATTGGGGTATTGAATTTCACTGAGGTAAGTAATTCAATCTACTCTTCCTTTCCAGACAGTTTGTGGCTTTTCCTCTAAGAAAACTTACAAGTTCTTTGCAAAGAAGTCCAGTTACAGTTTTTCACTTGAGAAGTATATTTTCTGGTTGTTCATAACATCATTTATTTTGTTAACTCGGTTTCATAGGCAATTTTAAAAGTCACTTGAATTGTACCTGGTTTTTTTCCATTGGTCCAAAAACACATGGAAGAGGTGCAGATTTTTATTTCTGTGGGCCAAACCACCCTATGTGGAAATGTAAATGTCGGGGGCTAGAAAAGCTCTGCAAATATAAGGTCTTCTTTAGGAAATTGTCCTCAAGTCATTCATTCTTCTGTGCATTCCACTCTATTGTTCCCTCCTATAGTGACAGTGATCAGTGTCTCCACCCACAGGGGAGATGCAGAAGACTGGGTCAACCCTGCCTCTACCCTTGTTCTCTGTCTGCTCCCTCTACCAGCCCCTTTGGCCTCCCTAGGATTCCCCCTCCCATTACTCCCTCTGTGTCTTCTTTCTCTGGAGCTTCTCATGAAGTAAAGTCTGTCATTACAGGTTCTTATCTCTTTAATGTATTTAATGTTGCTGCGTTAATTAATGCACTATGGGAGTCCCTCTTCACCCCTCTGTATCAATTGATCCCCTTCTTTCCATATGTTTTGCCCATAGCCTGGTTTTCTGCAGCCCTAAGGCAACCTGCAATAACCCCTGTGCCTTTGCAATGGGGTGAGGGAAGGGGACCATGGGTTCCCTAGTTATGTGATTTGCAAGAAGTGTTATCATTACTCAGGGTACCAAATGTGTTTAAATGATATAAGTGCCTTGTAAAATCCCAAAGCAAGCTCAGATACAATATACACACATTTTTCATTAATTATGAATTAAATTAAATGTTCTTATTAGCTAGCTAGCTAGGTTACTGGTTTTTTTCAGTGTGGAAAATTATGTGCACTATTTTCATAGAATATCAGTCAGTATCTGACTTTGCTGTTCCCAACCAAAGAGTGAGAACTGTGTTTTTCTCCGACAGTATTGATAAAAAGGCTTCTTGTTTCCCTTTATTCCCGTAGCCAGTTTGAGTTCATTTTGTGCCTTTGCCTTTCTAATCTTGCTCCCGCATTCCTGTGTTGTTTGCCTATATTCATCCTTTGTAATCTGTCCCAGTTTCCATTTTTTATATGATTCCTTTTATTTTTTAGATCATGCAAGATCTCGTGGTTAAGCCAAGGAGGTCTTTTGCCACATTTCCTATCTTTCCTACTCAGCGGAATAGCTTGCTTTTGGGCCCTTAATAGTGTCCCTTTGAAAAACTGCCAACTCTCCTCAGTTGTTTTTCCCCTCAGTCTTGATTCCCATGGGACCTTACCTATCAGCTCTCTGAGCTTACCAAAATCCGCCTTCCTGAAATCCATTGTCTCTATTTTGCTGTACTCCCTTCTACCCTTCCTTAGAACTGTGAACTCTATGATTTCATGACCCTCCCCCTCTCCAACAACCCTCCCCAGCAGCTCCCCCAAAATCTCCTACCTGAGCTGGATCCACCACAGCCATTTCCCTTCCCCGGCCCCTACGAAGATGGGTCGGTCTGGAGCAAAATGGGGTCGTTATTCTGCAGCCTGTCAGGGTGAGAAGGGAAGTTCGGGAGGTTTCTGAATGAGTGTTAGTCCATTTCACACCCCGATTCCCCCAGGCTCTGTCCTTGCAGACAGACACTCTAGACTCTACCATGCTGGGAGAAGCCTCAGTGATGCTATTACAGCACAGACCCGACCTCTCAGCAACGCAGGGACCAGGCAGAGGCAGGAACTGGCTTTTCCTCTCTCTGCCCCTCCCCTCTCCCAGGAAAGTCACTGCCCCGGGGGGGGGGGTGCAGGGAATGGAGCTGGGCAAGGCTGGGTGCCCAGAACCTCCCTCCCCACTGATTGCTCCAGCTCCCCCGTCCAGTCTCTCCCCTCTCCCTCCTGCACGAAGAGCCGGTCACTGTCCTGCATTCCCGTGGGCGTTTCCTCGCCAATATCTACAGCCACTGCTAACGGGGGTGAGCCTGGGGGCGCTGGGGCAGCAGCTCTGCGCCGCGCAGACACTCGGGGCAGAGATGGGGCGAGCAGGAGCCATTTCTGCAGAGTCACTTTCCAGCCAGACCCCAGCATTTACCCCAGATCTCTTGTATCACCTGCAGTCTGTGGCTCAGGAGCTGATGCCAGCAGAGCCCAGGGGGGTGAGGGGAGGGTGTAAACTATTTCCCTGAATCGAGTCTCCTTCGGCAGCTCAGTCACCATTTCAGCTAGAGCAGAGCTGCGGTACCTGGGCACTGGGCCACCTGGGGCCTTTAACACCACCGCCCTGGGGAGGGGGTGCTGAGATGGACCATCCAGTGAGGAACACAAGTCCTTCTCCCCTCCACCACACCCTAGTTTGGAACTGCTGCTGACTGCTCCCCCCACCCGTAGTAACTTTTATCCCCTCTGCCTCCCTCTATCTGGGGGTTTTCCCTTCTGCACCTACCTGGCAGGGCAGGCTGCCCCCCACCCCAGTCTGAACCCCTGAACTTGTCCCAGATTTGTCCCTCTGCCCATCCCTCCCCTCCGATTTCTCCCCTTCAGGGGGATATTCCCTGCCTTTGATTGCAGGGAGCAGATTCTGATGGCGCGTGAGGGCAGCAACTTGCAGATGTTACTGAGCATGTGAGAAGTACATTAGAAGATAAGGACGGCCAGACTGGGTCAGACCAAAGGTCCATCTAGCCCAGTGTCCTGTCTGCCACCAGTGGCCAGTGCCAGGTGCCCCAGAGGGAATGAACAGACAGGAATCATCCAGTGACCCATCCCCTGTTGCCCAATTCCCAGCTTCTGACAGACAGAGGTTAGGGACACATCCCTGCCCATCCCGGCTAACAGCCATTGATGGACCTGTCCTCCATGAACCCATCTAGTTCCCCTTTGATCACAGGACCCTGCTCAGGAACAGTGAAGTTGCAAGTTCTAATAGGAAACAGCTTCTGATACAAGGGCAGCTCCTCTTCCTCCTCCCCTCCCATGGGGATGAGCAGCCCCCACAACTGCCACTCTGCCCCAGCCTCCTTCAACCCATTGCCCCCTTCAGCCTCCCCCCAAATGTCCCCTTCCCCCATCTCCCTCTTCAGCCTCCTCCAACTGCCCCCCATCGCCCCGTTCTGCCTCCCAAACTGTTCCCTTCCCCGCACCGCACCTGGTCACCTTCAGCCCCCCGTTGCCCTCTTCAGCCTCCGGCAACTTCCGCCCACTGCCCTGGCTCCACCACTCTCAGATTCCTTTCCCCACAACCATTTGCTTCCTTACCATAGGAAACAGGGGCAGAAAAGGCTTTTGAAAAAACCTTTTGCAAAGTAAAAATAAAACAAGCCAAAGAACCCCCTCCCTTGCTTTGTGCTGGGCGCCCAGCTGTGGGCTTGTGTGTGTGTGTGTGCCGGGGGGGAGTGTTGTTCTGAGCACACTCTGTTCAGGGAAGGGGTGGAGTTGGCCAAAGGGGCAGGTTGAATCTTTAGCAGAGAATTCCTTTCTCCATTCTGTTAGCTAAGCGTTGCTGTTAAATGCCAGCCGACGAATGCAGAATTTGAAGCAATCTGACTCTAAATCCCCTGCCCTCTCGGTTACTGCAGTTCTCACACCCTCTGCTCTTGTGATGTCACCACATGACATGGTGTCTTATTCCCATAGCGTCTTATATATTAGACAGGACCAAAGTTTATAAGGTAAAAACTGAAGCATAACTCCTTCCCTTCCCCGTTTTGACTTAGGAAAAATAAATCCTGTCCCCTCCCTCAGCACCAGCCCAGCCCCACCAGAGCTGCTACGGCCTGGAGACAGGTGCTCTCTCACCTGTCCCTGAGCTGCTGTGGTGAGAGAGGGCTGGGGGGAGTCCTCTCTCCCTCGGGCAACCTGCTCCCCAAACCCCTCATTCCCAGCCGCACCCCAGAGCCCACACCCCCAACTGGAGCCCTGAGCCCCCTGCATCCCAACCCTCTGCTCCAGCCCTGAGCCCCTCATTCCCAGCCCCACCCCAGAGCCCACACCCCAAACCTCTGCCCCACTTCAGCGCCCTCCCACACTCCAAACCCTTCAGCCTCACCCCTGCCACACACCGTCCATGTGCAGAATGAATTTTGTGATGTGCAGCAATATACAGGTGATGTGTCACATAACAAAATTGCACATATTGGTGCACATCACAAAATTCATTCCGCACACGGACATAAAAAATGTGAGGAAACACTGCTCCTGACTTTCAACCTATCTTTGACATCTTGAATTTCATACAGTGACTGATCAGAATAAAGTGCTCTCAAGTGAGCTACAGACCAACAGTGGTTCATAGTAATTATTCAGCCAGTATTTTAGAAGACCTCGACCACTAGAGGAAATCCTGACCTGCTAAGAGACAATTAATGGAGAGAAGCAGCAAGATTAATCCCATACATTGGATTGGTTGTGACTTATTTGCCTGATCTGAAAAGAGACCAAAAGGACCTGAGTCTCCTAGCTGTTGATAGCCCCCTGCTCGGCCTATCAGCACTGAGACTCTGAGGGGAGGGAGGCTGAGAGGTCTCACCAGATGTCCCAAAGGATGGCCCAGGTCACCATCAGAGGGGATCCCTCTCAAATCCAGCCCCACCTCTTTGTGAGGACCTCCCGCAATGAGAGCACCCCCCACCCCATCCACACTCCACACACACCGCTCCTTGGTAGAGGGAGGGAAGCTGGGGAAAGGGGAAAAAGAAGCAAGAGAAGAGGAGAAAGGAGGAAGGAAAGAGGAAAAGGGAAACCAAAAAGGATAAACCCCAATGTCCCCAGGGATTCCAATTGTCAAAGTCCTAGGCAGGAAATCAAATTTGGCCACCTTAAGCCAGTGTATTCTGGGCCTAGAATGCTGCCTGCACCAGGGGGATCAGACTGAACAGGTTCCAAACCTCTCTGGGCCTCTTACCTTGTAAAAGGGAAGTTTGTTTTTGGCACAATCAATGGTAGGAAAGGAGAAAACTCCACAGAGGTTCCTCCTCATGCTCACATCCGTGAATCCTAATTCTCTCTCAGTCCTCGAGGAGAGACCTCGCGAAGGAGACTTGTGGCAGTAAAGCCGGGGGGGTCTCAGAGACTGGCCTGGCCCTGCACCTCTGTCCTGCCCGGCTGATGTCATGGTCTCTCTGTGAGGTCACCCCCTCCCCACCACCTTTGCCCAATAGGCCGAGTTCCTGCAACAGGCCTTTGTGATGTCACTGCCATCCCCACCCCTCCCCTCCAAGCTGATGTCCTGCCCCTGGCCAGCCTCGTTGGGTGTTTGTTTCCCCTGGATCTAGGGTTGCCAACTTTCTGACCCAACAAAACTGACCACCCTTGTCCCGCCTCATCAAGGACGGAATGCAAGGCTGAGTTCACTCACCAACCCCCTGAAACGTGTCAGTGCCCCAGAGAAAACCGGACCCCTGCTATTGGAACAAGATGCTGGAGATCTGAATGGGAAAGGGACTGTCTGAATTGTCAAGATGGGGAACGAACAACAATCTACATCAATGTCATTAACACAAACACACTCCAATCCTGCTCCAGCCGGAAGGGAAATGGGCAGAAATTCTTGCTGACCAGCAATGGAAACACTTACAGTGAGTGGGCCGGGGAGGCTGGTCTGAGCAAACAATGTGAAGTGATAATTCGCTGAGAAGAGAATCATAGTGTAGGGAAGCTAGTGGCCCTCAGATAGTTGTGGCTGAGGGGTTAAGGTGCTGGACTAGAAATCCCTTGGGGCTTTCCCATGTAGGTTTGAATCCTGCCAACTCTGGAAGCATTGAACTGTTGTCATTGCTATAGTCTCAGTGCTGGTGCATCCCTAGTGCCAACTGGAGGTAGATCTGGTCTTACTCTCAGGCTGTCTACACTTAAAATGCTCCTGTAGTACTTTGGAGTAGACAGTTGCTACAGTGACTGGTGAGGTTTTCCTATTGCTCTGGCTGCACTGACAGAACACAGAGACTGAATTCCCACCCCTCCTGCATAGGAGCTCTCAGCAGTTTCATTGTTCTGCAGCCAGCTTCCCATTAGAAATGCTGTTGTGGGACATTCCCAGACCTGGACATTT
>NC_088807.1:17373711-17400595 GCF_011386835.1 Chrysemys picta bellii | reverse complement strand
TCCTGGCCTGCTCACCATGGGGGGGGCCGCCGCCCGGGGGCTTGTCCTGGCCTGCTCGCCATGGGGGGGGGCTGCTGCTGCCCGGGGGGGCGACCTCAACGAGGTGGGGTCCCAGCCTGCCAGCGTGGGGGCTGAGCTCCCAGAGTGGGGTGTGTGGGGGGGTCCCATGGTACTTAGGAGAGACGGGGGCCCCTGGCAGAGCACACCAGGCTGTTTCCCAGCATGCTCAGTGGCAGGACTGGAGCCGGAGGCTGTGGCAGAGTGGGGGGCAGGGGGCGGTGGCAGGAGCTATGGGGCAAGGCTGGGAGCCGGGGGGGCTGCAGGCCCCCAGGGGCGTCGGCCCGGGTTCCCCCCGCTGAGCTCCGTCTCCCCCCAGCTGTGGGAGGACAAGGAGGGCAAGAAGAAGATGAACAAGAACAACGCCAAGGCCCTGAGCACCCTGCGGCAGAAGATCCGCAAGTACAACCGGGACTACGAGAGCCAGATCAGCAGCTACAGACAGGTGCCGGGGGGGGCAGGGGCTGGGGGGGGGCTGGAGGGAGGGGCCGGGGCTGCCCCGCAGGGTCTCACCCCACTTGTCCCCCCAGAACCCTGAGCAGTCGGCGGACGAGGACGAGGAGAGGAAGAGCGACGACTCGGAAGGTGAGGCTGGCGCCATGGGGGCGGGGGGCGGGGTTGGCTGTGTTCCAGCACTGATCTCCCCCCACCCCGTCCCCTTCCTCCCCCCCAGGCTCCTCTTCCTCGGAGGACGACGATGATGGCGAGGGCATGAGTGCGGCCGCCTTCCTGAAGAAGAAGGAGCCCTCGGGCGAGTCACGCAGCAAGTTCCTCAAGAAGATGGAGGTGAGGGCGCTCCCTGGCGTGCGTGGGGGGGGGTTGGCATTGCCCATGTGTGGCAGTTCCCAGCATGCCCTGGGGGGGGGTGGTAGTGGGGGGCCGCTGGATTAAGGTTCATTCAGGCCACGTGTGTTACTCTGGGCGGAATTCGGCGCCTAAAAATTAAAAATTCTGCGCACAATATTTAAAAATTCTGCCTATTTTATTTGTCAAAATAACACAATCTAATCTCGTCCGTTTCAATTATTTTGGCAATTTATTTCACGCCACCTGTCGGCAGGTACGTCAGTAACGATACGACGGAACGATTCAGAAAATCTCTTTTGACGAGTAGATTCCTTACTGGGCATATTAACCCCGTAATAATTCATGTAAACTACCATACGGAACCGGATTTCCCGCCCCCTCAGAAGCAGGGCAAAGGCTGGGGGGAGTCAGGGGTAATGCAGGAGCTGAGGGAGAGGGAAGGAGCCTGGGTGTGAACTTGGAGGGTTGTTGGGTGTGGGTGCGAAAAGTCTGGAACAGGTTTTTGGGGGGGGGGGGGCGGGGGAGATTGTTAGGGAGCTTCCCCCATGCAGACCCTGGCTGACCCCTAGCCTCTCCCATTCAGTCAGGCATGTCTGCCCCTGTCCCCCGCCACCCCCATGTGTCCTTGCACCCCCTGTCCACATGTTTCCCCCCACCCCCACTCAGACACACACTCCCCCATCCCCATGTGGTTCTGCACCCCCTTCCCCGTCACTTGTGTGGTCCTGTACTCCCCTCCCCCATGTGTCTGTGTGCCCCCACTCAGCCACCCCTGTTCCTATGTGTCCCTGTACCTGCTCCCCCAGCTCCATGTGTGTGTGTGCCCCCACCCAGCCACCCCCGTCCCATGTGTCCCTGTACCCCCCGCCCCCATGTGTCTGTGTGCCCCCACTCAGCCACCACCCTGCCCCTATGTGTCTCTGTACCCCCTGCCCCCATGTGTGTGTGTGCCCCCACTCAGCCACCACCCTGCCCCTATGTGTCTCTGCACCCCTTCCCCCATCACCGTGTGTCTGTGCACTTCCCTCCCCCCAGTGGCCCTGTGCCTCCACTCCCATTCCGCCCCTGCCCCAGTCTGCCCCCCCCCATAGCCCCTATGAGCCCGTCTGACCCCCCCCAGCACCCCACGCTGTCTGACCCCCCCATAGCCCCTATGAGCCCGTCTGACCCCCCCAGCACCCCGCGCTGTCTGACCCCCCCATAGCCCCTATGAGCCCATCTGACCCCCCCCAGCACCCCGCGCTGTCTGACCCCCCCCCAGCACCCTGTGCTGTCTGACCCCCCCATAGCCCCTATGAGCCCGTCTGACCCCCCCCCAGCACCCACGCTGTCTGACCCCCCCCCCATAGCCTGTTTCCTGGCAGCTCTTTCTCTTTCCTCGCTGGCCGGGGAGCTGCTGCTGTGTTCTATCGCCACAGCGTCCTCTGGTGGGGAAAAGGTGGAACTGCAGCAACCTTTTGATGGAAGCTTTTTTTCTGCCCAAAAAATTAAAAATATGCGCAGTTCATTAATTATGTACCCGCGCAGTAGCGCAGAATTCCCCCAGGAGTTGCGTGTGCTACAAAACGGTGTTGGTCCAACGTATGTCGGTCTGCGGCCACTGGAGAGCTCCCATTGCTCGCCCGTGCGCTCTGCGTCTCAGCTGCGCGCCAGGCCGGGGGGCGTTTCCCAGCATGCTCCACGGCGGGCGCCAGGCCGGGGGGGGGGCGTTTCCCAGCATGCTCTGTCTCCCCCGGCGTTTCCCAGCATGCTCCACGGCGGGCGCCAGGCCGGGGGGGGGCGTTTCCCAGCATGCTCTGTCTCCCCCAGGAGGAAGAGGAGGAGGAGGACTCTGACTCCGACGACGAGGACTGGGGCTCATCCGACTCCGACACTGACTCCGAGTCTGACGAGGACGACGGCAAATACACCTCACTGGCCTCCAAATTCCTCAAGAAGTGAGGGGCGGGGCCCTAGCGAATCTCAGCCTGGACTCTTCCCCCACTTCCTTGGTGGCTGTAGGGCCCTGTGGGGGAGCTGTCCCGGATACCTGGGTCCCATTCTCTTTCATGGACCCTGGGGGAGCCGTCCCGGATGCCTGGGTCCCCTTCCCGGGGGCTGGGGGTGTAGGGAAGCTGTCCCGGATGCTTGGGTCCCCTTCCCGGGGGCTGGGGGTGTAGGGGAACTGTCCCAGATGCCTGGGTCCCATGTCCAGTGCCGGTGGCCCTGGTCCCTGAGGGCGGCTGCCGGGGGGCATCGGCGCTGGCGGTCGGGGTCCCATCCCCCACTCCCTGCCCCCAGGGACGAGGACAAGAAGTCGACGGAGAAGAAGCGGGATGAGAAGGCCAAGAAGAAGCACGACCGCAAGGCCAAGAAGTACGAGGACGAGGAGGACGAGGGCGGCGAGTGGGAGAAGGTCAAAGGGGGGGCGCCCCTGGTCAAGGTGAGACCCGGGCGGGGGAACCCTGGGGGTCAGGCCAGGGAAGATCCCCTGTGGGGCAGGGGGCTGGGCCGGGCTGGGGAAGATCCCCCCCGTGGGGCAGGGGGGCTGAAGCCCAGGCCTGACCCACTCTCTGTCCCCACCAGGAGAAGCCCAAGATGTTCGCCAAGGGCACCGAGATCAACCACGCCGTGGTGGTGAAGAAGCTGAACGAGATCCTGCAGGCCCGCGGGAAGAAGGGCACGGACCGGTGAGCGGGGCTTCTCCCAGCATGCCCTGGGGCGGGGCGGCGGGTCCCCCCCTCCTGTGCCTAGGGGGGTGGGGCAGCAGGAGCTGGGCAGGGCCCTTCTCCCAGCATGCCCCGGGGCGGCTGACGAGGGCGGGCTCCGGGGAGGCGGCTGACGGGGGCGGGCTCTGGGGAGGCGTCTGGTTCCCAGCGTGCCCTGGGGCGGCTGACGGGGGTGGGCTCCGGGGAGGCGGCTGGTTCCCAGCATGCCCTGGGGCGGCTGACGAGGGCGGGCTCCGGGGAGGCGGCTGACGGGGGCGGGCTCTGGGGAGGTGGCTGGTTCCCAGCATGCCCCGGGGCGGCTGACGAGGGTGGGCTCTGGGGAGGTGGCTGGTTCCCAGCATGCCCCGGGGCGGCTGACGAGGGCGGGCTCTGGGGAGGCGGCTGGTTCCCAGCGTGCCCTGGGGCGGCTGACGGGGGTGGGCTCCGGGGAGGCGGCTGGTTCCCAGCATGCCCTGGGGCGGCTGACGGGTCTCCCCGCCGTGCAGGGCAGCCCAGATCGAGCTGCTGCAGCTGCTGGTGACCATCGCGGCCGAGAACAACCTGGGCATCGCCATGGACCTCAAGATCAAGTTCAATATAGTCGCCTCCCTCTACGACTACAACCCCAACCTGGCCACCTACATGAAGGTGAGGGGGGTGGGGCCTGGGCCTGGGGCTGGGGACGGGACCTCAACCTGGCCACCTACATGGAGGTGAGGGGGTGGGGCTGGGGCGGGACCTCAACCTGGCCACCTACATGAAGGTGAGGGGGCTGGGGCAGGGCCTGGGGCTGGGTCACCTGAACCCAGCCACCTCCGGAAGGTGAGGGGGCGGGGCCCCAACCCGGCCACCTCCGGGAAGGTGAGGGGGCGGGGCCTCTGGCCCCCTGCTGCCCGCCCCCTGACCCTGCTGTGCCGCAGCCGGAGATGTGGAAGAAATGCCTGGAGAGCATCGACGAGCTGCTGGACATGCTCTTCGCCAACCCCAACATCTTCATCGGGGAGAACATCCTGGAGGAGTCGGAGAACCTGTCCAACTTCGAGCAGGTACCGGGGCCACGCTCAGCGCCCGGGGGTGGGAGAGGGGCTGGGGTCGCGCTCGCGGGGCGGTTCACCCCGTACCGTTGGGGTGGCTAATGCTGGGGACGGAGCCAGCGGAACTACCCGCCACTGGGTGCGGCCAGAGAAGGGGGGTGGGAGTGAGTCCCTGGGGGTGGGTACGAAATGGGGGGCTGAGCACTGGCGTGAGCAGCTTTGGGGGGCTTGGGGGTGGGGCCTGGATCCAGGGGGTGACTCCTCTCCCCTCCCCCCAGCCCCTGCGGGTGCGCGGCTGCATCCTGACGCTGGTGGAGCGCATGGACGAGGAGTTCACCAAGATCATGCAGAACACGGACCCGCACTCCCAGGGTGAGTGTGGGGGGCGGGGGGCTCAGGTCTAAGGAAGGTAACCCTTGGGGGGAGAAACGTGGGGAAACTCCTGCCCCCCAGCATGCGTGGACCATCCGAAGGATGAGGGGCGGGTGTGCGGGATTTCGGGGGGCTGGGTGCCGGGGGGCTGAGGATGGGGTGTGACCCCCCTGCCCCCCAGAGTACGTGGATCACCTGAAGGACAAGGGGCGGGTGTGCAGGATTTGGGGGGGCTGGGGAGCCGGGGATTGGGGGGGCTGGGTGCGGGGGGCCGAGGACGGGGTGTGACCCCCCTGCCCCCCCCAGAGTACGTGGATCACCTGAAGGACAAGGGGCGGGTGTGCAGGATTTGGGGGGGCTGGGAGCCGGGGATTGGGGGGGCTGGGTGCCGGGGGGCCGAGGACGGGGTGTGACCCCCCCCTGCCCTCCCCAGAGTACGTGGATCACCTGAAGGACGAGGGGCGGGTGTGCGGGATCATCGGGCGGGTGCAGAGCTACCTGCAGGAGAAGGGCACGACGGAGGAGATCTGCCGCGGGTACCTGCGCCGGGTGCTGCACACCTACTACAAGTTCGACTACAAGGCGCATCAGCGGGAGCAGGGCCCCGCCGGCGACTCCAAGGTACTGACCCCCCCCCAGCCCCCCTGTCTGCAGCCCCCCCCCCCAGCAGGGCCCCACGGAGACTCCGAGGTACCGACCCCCCCCCCCCTCCGGCCCCCTGACACTGATCTTCTCTTTTCTCCTGTGGGGCCCTGCCAGGCCCCCGCACTGGGGTGGGTGCTTTGGGGGCCATTGTGGGGCATGGGGAGGCTCTGGGGCCCTGGCTCACCTCTGTCTGCCGCTGTTGGAGGACAATGCTTGGGGGGGCCTCCAGTCCGGCCGGTCTCACTCCATTGCCCTGCAGTTGTAGTGGGGCGCTCGGGGCCGGCCCTCAGTGGTCAGAGCAGGGTGCTCTGTGGGGACTCTGGGCCGGGGTACAGTGGTCGGAGTGGGGTGGGGCGCTCTGGGGCCCTTGGTGGTTGGAGGGGGGCGCTCCGTCTCGCCCCGCGGCCCCACAGTTGGAGAGGGGTGCTCGGGGGTGGTGCAGTCGGGGGGCTCTGGGGGCAGTCGGGGGGGCCCCGCAGTCAGAGCAGGACCAGGCGGAGAACAAGGGGGAGGGGGGTTGGGGGGGTACTCTGGGGTCGGGGGGGCTCTGGGGTCCCCGTCTCACCCCTGCTCCCCCCCCAGTCGGAGCAGGACTAGGCAGAGAACAAGTGGGAGGGGAGCGGGCGCTGGGGGGGGGCTCTAGGGGCGGGGTGGTTGGGGCGCGCTCCAGGGTCAGGGGGCTCTGGGGGTCCCCGGCTCCCCCCCCAGTCGAGTAGGACCAGGCGGAGAATGAGGGGGAGGGGAGCGGGTGCTGGGGGGGGCTCTGGGGCCCGGGCGGTCGGGGGCGCTCTGGGGGGTCCCGTCTCACCCCAGCTCCCCCCCAGTCGGAGCAGGACCAGGCGGAGAATGAGGGGGAGGGGGGCGGTTGGTGGGGTGCTCTGGGGGCCGGGCGGTCGGGGGGTGCTCCGGGGTCAGCGGGGTTCTGGGGGGTCCCGTCTCACCTCAGCTCCCCCCCAGTCGGAGCAGGACCAGGCGGAGAACGAGGGGGAGGACAGCGCGGTGCTCATGGACCGGCTCTGCAAGTACATCTACGCCAAGGACCGCACGGACCGGATCCGCACCTGCGCCATCCTGTGCCACATCTACCACCACGCCCTGCATAGCCGCTGGTTCCAGGCCCGCGACCTCATGCTCATGTCCCACCTGCAGGACAACATCCAGCACGCCGACCCCCCGGTGCAGGTGAGGGGCAGGCCGTGGGGGGCAGGTCCAGGGGCAGCCGCGTGGGGGGCAGGCCGTGGGGCAGCGTGGGGCCGGCTCTCACCCCTCTCCCCGCAGATCCTGTACAGCCGCACCATGGTGCAGGGGCTGGAGGAGGTGTGGGGGGCAGGCCGTGGGGCGGCGCGTGGGGGGCAGGCCGTGGGGCGGCGCGTGGGGGGCAGGCCGTGGGGCTGCGTGGGCGGGCTCTCACCCCTCTCCCCGCAGATCCTGTACAGCCGCACCATGGTGCAGGGGCCGGGGTGTGTGTGCGGGGCGTGGGGCGGGGCGGTGGGGGGCAGGCCGTGGGGCAGTGGGGGGCAGGGTGGGGGGCAGGGCGTGGGGCGGCGCGGGGCGGTGGGGGGCAGGCCGTGGGGCGGCGCGGGCCAGCTCTCACCCCTCTCCCCGCAGATCCTGTACAACCGCACCATGGTGCAGCTGGGGATCTGCGCCTTCCGGCAGGGGATGACGAAGGACGCGCACAACGCGCTGCTGGACATCCAGTCGTCCGGCCGCGCCAAGGAGCTGCTGGGGCAGGGGCTGCTGATGCGCAGCCTGCAGGAGCGCAACCAGGAGCAGGAGAAGATCGAGAAGCGGCGCCAGGTCCCCTTCCACATGCACATCAACCTGGAGCTGCTGGAGTGCGTCTACCTGGTGTCGGCCATGCTGCTCGAGATCCCCTACATGGCCGCCCACGAGTTCGACGCCCGGCGCCGCATGATCAGCAAACAGTTCCACCACCAGCTGCGCGTGGGCGAGCGCCAGCCCCTGCTGGGTGAGTGCCCCGGGCCCCCCACGGCCCCGCCCCGCACTGCCTCAGGCCCCCCCCCACGGCCCCGCCCCGGCCCCCGCACGGCCCCGCCCCGCACTGCCCCCCGTGGGCATCCGCCGCTGCATGATCAGCAAACAGTTCCACCACCAGCTGCGCGTGGGCGAGCGCCAGCCCCCTGCTGGGTGAGTGCCCCGGGCCCCCCCCCACGGCCCCGCCCTGCCCCGGGCCCTCCACGGCCCCGCCCCGCACTGCCTCAGGCCCCCCTCCACAGCCCTGCCCCGGGCCCCCCCACGGCTCCCGCACGGCCCCACCCAGGCCCCCCCACGGCCCCGCCCGGGCCTGCCCCGTGCCCCCCCACGGCCCCGCCCCGGGCCCCCCCACGGCTCCTGCACGGCCCCGCCCCGGGCCCCCCCACAGCCCCGCCCCACGCTGCCCCGGCCCCCGCACGGCCCCGCCCCGCACTGCCCCCGCGGGCATCCGCCGCTGCATGATCAGCAAACAGTTTCACCACCAGCTGCGCGTGGGCGAGCGCCAGCCCCTGCTGGGTGAGTGGCCCTGCCCCACATCCCCCCATTCCCCCCCCAGCCCTACCCCATGCGTCCGCACTGCCCCATGTCCCCCATAGCCGTGCCCCCACGCTGCCCTGTTTCCCCCACAGGCACCTGCATCCCCCTGGGCACCCATGCGCTGCCCCATGCCCCCCAAGCACACCCACATCCCCCACAGGCACCCATGCGCTGCCCCCTGGCACCCACCGTGGGCACCCCCGCGTCACCCCCACACAGGCACCCACGCGCTGCCCCTGGCCAGCCCCATGACCGCGGCGCTGGCCCCTGCTGGGTGAGTGCCTCTCTCTCTCTCTCCCCCCCCCCCCCCCCCCCCGGCACCCACCAGGGGCACCCACGCGCTGCCCCGGCCGGCCCCATGACCGCGGCGCCGGCCCCTGCTGGGTGAGTGCCCCCTGGCCAGCCAGACACCTGTGCACTGTCCCAGGCCCCACAATCGCAGTCATCCCAGCCGGGGTCGTATGCCCGACCGCGGGGCCCCCAGAGCCAGCCACGCACGCTCCCCCCCATAGGGTCATAGTACCAGGTGAGCAATCCCCCCTTCCCTCTCCCCGGGGCTGGATGGGAGCCAGGGGAACCGCCCCATAGCGCCTGCTCTCCCGCTGCCCCCAGGCCCCCCCGAGTCGATGCGGGAGCACGTGGTGGCGGCGTCCAAGGCCATGAAGATGGGCGACTGGCGAACCTGCCACCGCTTCATCATCAATGAGAAGATGAACGGGAAGGTCTGGGACCTGTTCCCCGAGGCCGACAAAGTGCGAACCATGCTGGTCCGGTGAGTGGGGGTTTGGGGGTTATAGGTGGGGCAGGGGACTCTGGGGGAGCAGGGGGCTGGTTGGCGCCACGCGGGGAGCGGGTGCTGTGGGGCGGAATGGGCTGGGGAGCAGGGGTGGGAGTTTGGGGACTATAGGTGGGGCGGGGGGCTGTGGGGGGAGCAGGGGGCTGGTTGGGGCCATGTGGGGAGAGCGGGAGCTATGGGGTGGAACAGGCTGGGGAGCAGGGGTGGGGGTTTGGGGGCTATAGGGGGGGTAGGGGGGGCACGGGGGCGGGAGCAGGGGTGGGGGTGTGGGGGCTGGCTGAGGTGTAGGAGGGGGCCATGGGGGGAGCAGGGGGCTGGTTGGTGCCATGCGGGGAGCGGGTGCTGTGGGGCGGAATGGGCTGGGGAGCAGGGGTGGGAGTTTGGGGGCTATAGGTGGGGGGAGCAGGGGGCTGGTTGGGGCCATGTGGGGAGAGCGGGAGCTATGGGGTGGAACGGGCTGGGGAGCAGGGCTCTGGGGTGGCGCAGGGGGCGGGAGTGGGGGGAGGGGGAAGGGCCCCATACCCAGCCATGGGATTTCCGGCTGTGGGCGGTGCCCTGAGCTCACCGAGGGGCGGAGCCAGCGGTGACCACGCCCCCTTTGCTGCCCCTGCAGGAAAATCCAGGAGGAGTCGCTGCGCACCTACCTCTTCACCTACAGCAGCGTCTATGACTCCATCAGGTAGGGGCGGGGCCTGGGCGCCGGGGGCGGGGCCTGGGTGCCAGGGGCGGGGCCTGTCCCTAAGCCCCTCCTCTCTTTGCCCCCCCAGCATGGAGATCCTGTCGGACATGTTCCAGCTGGACCTGCCCACCGTGCACAGCATCATCAGCAAGATGATCATCAACGAGGAGCTCATGGTGCGGGGGGGCTGGGGTCCGGCCACGGGGGGCAGGGTCTGGGCTGGGGGGGATGCAGGGCACTTGGGGGGCTGGTGGGAGGGACGCCGGGGGCTGCCTCGCCTGGGGGGGACTGTCAGGGTACAGGCAGGCCTGGGGGGGATGCAGGGCACTTGGGGGGTTGTGGGGGCTGGCTCGCCGGGGGTGTGTGTCGGGGTACTCTGGGGGGGGGCAGGGCACAGGCGGGGCTGGGAGGGGGACGCAGGGCACTTGGGGGGCTGGGGGGCGGCGCCAGGCCCCGCGCTGACCCCCGGCCCCACAGGCCTCGCTGGACCAGCCCACGCAGACAGTGGTGATGCACCGCACGGAGCCGACCGCCCTGCAGAACATGGCCCTGCAGCTGGCCGAGAAACTGGGCAACCTGGTGGAGAACAACGAGCGCGTCTTCGACCACAAGCAGGGCACCTACGGCGGGTACTTCCGCGGTGAGTCTGCCCCACGGCCTGCCCCACACCTGTCCCCCCCTCCCTGACACAGCCACCCCCCCAGGGCGGGTACTTCCGAGGTGTCTTGCCCACGGTCTGCCCCACAGCAATCTACCCTATGCACCACCTGCCCGCAGGCACCCATCCCCTGGGGTGAGTGCCTGCTCCCCATAGCCTGCCCTCTGCCCCGAAGCCCTACCCCACGCTGGGTACCTGGGGGGTGAGCCCCTCCCTGTGGCTGTTTCTAACCCCCTTCTCCCCCAGACCAGAAAGACGGCTACCGCAAGAACGAGGGCGGCTACATGCGCCGGGGCGGCTACCGCCAGCAGGAGCGACAGGCCAACTACTGAGCGCCCGGACGCCTGGGTCCTCGCCGGGGGGTGGGGGGTGAGGGGGGGCGGCACGCGCTGTATTGGAGTTGGAATAAACAGCGTGAGCGGGAGAGACGTGGCCTGGAGTTCCTGAGGGGCCGGGGGGGCTGGACCCAGAGGGTGGGAAGCCGCCACCTGAGGGCTCCCTTCTCTGCCAGCAGCCCCACAGGATTGGCCCAGCCGGGCGCCGCCCCCATTCACTCCCACGCTGCGGGGGGGGGTCCTGGGGCAGAGCAGGGGGGCTGGCCCAGGGGGTTAATGAGTGACTGCCCTGGGGGTCGCAGGGCTGGATTTCACTCTCCGCTGGCCCTGCCCCACGGCGGGCGACCTTCGCTCCCGGCCCAGCCAGACAGCGGGCGCAATGCTGGGGCGCGGGGGGCGCTGGCTGCAGCGGGCGGGGGGGGCGGCCCCAGCCCCCCATGGGGCCCAGCTCAGCTTTGACGGCGCTGTTCTGCGGCTCAAGAGCGGCTGGGAGCTGGCGCGGGGGCTGCTGGTGCTCAGGCTGTGCGGCCTGCCAGGGCTGGTGCGCCGGGCCCCCACGGTGAGACCCTGCCCCACGCGGGGCCCCCCTGCCCCACACTTCCCTGGGACGGGCCCCCACGGTGAGACCCTGCCCCACACTTCCCTGGGACGGGCCCCCACGGTGAGACCCTGTCCCCCGGCTGGATCCCCCACTTCCCAGGGCCAGACCCTGCCCCACGTGGGGCCCCCTGCCCCACGCTTCCCTTGGACGGGCCCCCACAGTGAGACCCTGCCCCACACTTCCCTGGGACGGGCCCCCATGGTGAGACCCTGCCCCACGCGGGGCCCCCTGCCCCACACTTCCCTGGGACGGGCCCCCCAGCCAGACCCTGCCCCACGTGGGGCCCCCTGCCCCACACTTCCCTAGCACAGGCCCCCATGGTGAGACCCTGCCCCACACAGGGCCCCCTGTCCCACACTTCCCTGGGACGGGCCCCCCCCAGCCAGACCCTGCCCCCCGGCTGGATCCCCCACTTCCCAGCGCCAGACCCTGCCCCATGCGGGGCCCCCTGCCCCACATTTCCCTGGGACGGGCCCCCCCAGCCAGACCCTGCCCCCCGGCTGGATCCCCCGCTTCCCAGGGCCAGACCCTGCCCCACGCGGGGCCCCCTGCCCCACACTTCCCTGGGACGGGCCCCCAGCCAGACCCTGCCCCACGCGGGGCCCCCTGCCGCACACTTCCCTGGGACGGGCCCCCACGGTGAGACCCTGCCCCACGCGGGGCCCCCTGCCCCACACTTCCCTGGGACGGGCCCCACCAGCCAGACCCTGCCCCCCGGCTGGGTCCCCCCGCTTCCCTGGGCCTGGCCCCATGCTGAGACTGCACCCCCATGAGAACCCCTGCTGCTCTCCAAGACTGCCCACACCATGCCCTGTGTCCCACTGTGAGATTGCCCCACAGCACAACCTTGTGTGCCCCCTACGGCTCCTGCAGTAGGCCCCCCAGTGAGGGGCGTGTGCCAGGGGGCTGTTGATGGGGGTCACTGATGCCCGTCTCCTCCCCAGCTGCTCTCCGTGTCCCGGCGGCTGCTGGGGCACCGGCTCTGGGGGTCCCTGCTGCGCGCCTCCTTCTACGGACAGTTTGTGGCGGGGCAGACGCCCCCTGAGGTGGGGGTCACAGTGCAGCGCCTCCGTGCCCTGGGGCTGCGCCCCCTCCTGGCCGTGCCCATCGAGGAGGACGTGGGGCAGGACAAGGAAGGGTAGGGTGGGGCCATGGGATTATGGGGGGGAGCATTATGGGAATCCAAGGGAGTTTGGTTATGGGGAATCCCAGAGGATGGGTCTTGGGGGGGCAGTGGGGATGGTCCCGGAGGGTGGGTTCCACATTCGAGAGGGCCCAGCTCTCTTCTCCCCCCCCCCCAAGGGAGGGCTGGGGGGCTGTGGGGGGGGTCCGGGCAGGGGCCCAGCTCTCTGTCCCCACAGGGAGGGCTGGGCCGAGGGGAACCGGGGGGCTGTGGGGTGGGGGTCCGGGCGGGGGCCCAGCTCTCTCCCCGCGCAGGGAGGGCTGGTACGAGGGGAACCGGGGGGCTGTGGGGTGGGGGTCTGGGCGGGGGCCCAGCTCTCTCTCCCCACAGGGAGGGCTGGGCCGAGGGGAACCAGGGGGCTGTGGGGTGGGGGTCCGGGCAGGGGCCCAGCTTTCTCCCCGCGCAGGGAGGGCTGGGCCGAGGGGAACTGGGGGGCTGTGGGGGGGGTCCGGGCGGGGGCCCAGCTCTCTCTCCGCGCAGGGAGGGCTGTGGGGTGGGGGTCCAGGCAGGGGCCCAGCTCTCTCCCCGCACAGGGAGGGCTGGGCTGGGGGGCTGTGGGGGGGGTCCGGGCGGGGGCCCAGCTCTCTCTCCGCGCAGGGAGGGCTGGGCCGAGGGGAACCGGGGGGCTGTGGGGGGGGTCCGGGCGGGGGCCCAGCTCTCTCTCCGCGCAGGGAGGGCTGGGCCGAGGGGAACCGGGGGGCTGTGGGGGGGGTCCGGGCGGGGGCCCAGCTCTCTCTCCCCACAGGGAGGGCTGGTACGAGGGGAACCGGGGGGCCGTGCTAGGCTGCGTGGGGCTCTCGGCCCAGGGGGGATCCCAGCCCATGATGCAGCTGAAGGTGACGGCCCTGATGAGCGCCCGGCTCTGTGTGAGTACTGGGGGGCGGGGGGAGCTGCAGACACCCCCTTTTGGGAGAGAAAGATGTAGGGTGCCTGGGACTCTGCTCCATGCCTATGGGGACTTGAGGGGCTGGGCCCGGACGCCTGGGTCCCCTCATTGCTGCCCATGCCAATCTGTTTGCAGGCTGGCAGGCGGGAGCCAGCTGAGGCATGCAAGTGAGACCCACTGAATAGGGGAAGGGAAGGGGGTGTGGGGGAGCAGGGGCAGGAAGGGGGCTGGGGAATGGGGGAGGAGGCAGTGGTGTGGGGGGCTGAGAGGGAGAAGGAGCAGGAAGGGGAGGGGGAGGAGGTGGTGGGATGGGGTGCTGGGGGGGAGTGGGATGACAGGAAGGGAAGGGGTAGGGGGCATGGGAGGAGGAGGTGGTGGGATGGGGCGCTGTGGGGTAACTGGAAGGGTAGGGGGATGGGGTGTGGGAGGCATAGGGGAGGAGGTGGTGGGATGGGGAGCTGGGGAGGAGCAGGGTGGCAGGAAGGGAAAGGGATGGGACGGAGGGGAGGCGGTGGGGGGCTGAGGGGGAGCAGGGGCAGGAAGGGAAGGGGATGGGACGGAGGGGAGGAGGTGGGGGGCTGAGGGGGAGCAGGGGCAGGAAGGGGGATGGGGCGTAGGGGAGGAGGAGGCAGGATGGGGGTGCCCCCAGCAGCCCCCCGACTCCCCCCATGTTGTCTCCCCCCAGAGGACGGTGTCGCTGCGGCTGGGGGAGCCGGGGGGGCTGTCGGAGTTTAGCATGGACAGAGTCATGGCAGTGATGGGTGGAGAGGTCAGTGCTGTCCCCTCGCCCCCGAATCCTGCCCCTAGGGCGGCCCCATCACCGAGACACAGGGGGACTGGTTCTGTCCAGGCCTTTAGCCAGGCCTTGAGTGTGACGCTAGGGCCCCTGCCCCACACTGCTCCCTGCTCCCACCCCACACTGCTCCTACCCACCCTTTGGCCCCAGCCAGCATCTCTCCCCATGGAAGGTCTTGGGGGTCAGCCTGGACCACGCAGCTTCTGCCAGTCCCAGGGGCGCTTGGGCTCACCCCAGAACCCGCTGTGGGCCCCGGCCCACCCCCCCCTCAGCCCCCCCCATCAGGAGCCCAGCCCTGCCCCACCCCGCCCCCGGCTTGCCCTGTGCACATTCCTTAGAGCTGGACCAACCCTGCCCCTAACGCTGCCCCTAACGCTGCCCCCAGGAGGCGAACTTCTCCAGCCTGAGCCCAGCCGAGAACCGGCACCTACAGGCCTCCCTGCTGCGGCTGGACGGGGTCACCCAGGTCAGAGCTGGGGCCACGTGCAGGAGCTTGGAGGGGGGGCTCTCACCATGTCTCCCCCCAGCGGGCGGTGGAAGTGTGGGTGTGGGTGTCGGGGGTAGACTCATAGAATATCAGGGTTGGAAGGGACCTCAGGAGGTCATCTAGTCCAACCCCCTGCTCAAAGCAGGACCAATTCCCAACTAAATCATCCCAGCCAGGGCTTTGTCAAGCCTGACCTTAAAAACCTCCAAGGAAGGAAATTCCACCACCTCCCTAGGTAACGCATTCCAGTGCTTCACCACCCTCCTAGTGAAATAGTGTTTCCTAATATCCAACCTGGACCTCCCCCACTGCAACTTGAGACCATTGCTCCTTGTTCTGTCATCTGCCACCACTGAGAACAGCCGAGCTCCACCCTCTTTGGAACCCCCCTTCAGGTAGTTGAAGGCTGCTATCAAATCCCCCCTCATTCTTCTCTTCTGGAGACTAAACAATCCCAGTTCCCTCAGCCTCTCCTCATAAGTCATGTGCTCCAGACCCCTAATCATTTTTGTTGCCCTCCACTGGACTCTCTCCAATTTGTCCACATCCTTCTTGTAGTGTGGGGCCCAAAACTGGACACGGTACTCCAGATGAGATCTCACCAATGTCGAATAGAGGGGAATGGTCACATCCCTCGATCTGCTGGCAATGCCCCTATTTATACAGCCCAAAATGCCATATTCAGCTTCTCGTCCACTGTAACCCCAGGTCCTTTTCTGCAGAACTGCTGCCTAGCCATTCGGTCCCTGGTCTGTAGCAGTGCAGGGGATTCTTCCGTCCTAAGTGCAGGACTCTGCACTTGTCCTTGTTGAACCTCATCAGGTTTCTTTTGGCCCAATCCTCTCATTTGTCTAGGTCCCTCTGTATCCTATCCCTACCCTCCAGCATATCTACCACTCCTCCCAGTTTAGTGTCATCTGCAAACTTGCTGAGAGTGCAGTCCACGCCATCCTCCAGATCATTAATGAAGATGTTGAACAAAACCAGCCCCAGGACCAACCCTTGGGGCACTCCGCTTGAAACCGGCTGCCAACTAGACATGGAGCCATTGATCACTACCCGCTGAGCCCGACGATCTAGCCAGCTTTCTATCCACCTTACAGTCCATTCATCCAGCCCATACTTCTTTAACTTGGCGGCAAGAATACTGTGGGAGACGGTATCAAAAGCTTTGCTAAAGTCAAGGAATAACACGTCCACTGCTTTCCCCTCATCCACAGAGCCAGTTATCTCCTCATAGAAGGCAATTAGGTTAGTCAGGCACGACTTCCCCTTGGTGAATCCATGCTGACTGTTCCTGATCACTTTCCTCTCCTCTAAGTGCTTCAGAATTGATTCCTTGAGGACCTGCTCCATGATTTTTCCAGGGACTGAGGTGAGGCTGACTGGCCTGTAGTTCCCCGGATCCCCCCTCCTTCCCTTTTTTAAAGATGGGCACTACATTAGCCTTTTTCCAGTCATCTGGGACCTCCCCCGATTGCCATGAGTTTTCAAAGATAATGGCCAATGGCTCCGCAATCACATCCGCCAACTCCTTTAGCACCCTCGGATGCAGCGCATCCGGCCCCATGGACTTGTGCTCGTCCAGCTTTTCTAAATAGTCCTGAACCACTTCTTTCTCCACAGAGGGCTGGTCACCTTCTCCCCATGCTGTGCTGCCCAGTGCAGCAGTCTGGGAGCTGACCTTGTTCGTGAAGACCGAGGTAAAAAAATCATTGAGTACATTAGCTTTTTCCACATCCTCGGTCACTAGGTTGCCTCCCTCATTCAGTAAGGGGCCCACACTTTCCTTGACTTTCTTCTTGCTAACATAGCTGAAGAAACCCTTCTTGTTACTCTTAACCTCTCTTGCTAGCTGCAACTCCAAGTGCGATTTGGCCTTCCTGATTTCACTCCTGCATGCCTGAGCAATATTTTTATACTCCTCCCTGGTCATTTGTCCAATCTTGTAAGCTTCTTTGTTTTTAAGATCAGCAAGGATTTCACTGTTTAGCCAAGCTGGTCGCCTGCCATATTTACTGTTCTTTCTACACATCGGGATGGTTTGTTCCTGCAACCGCAATAAGGATTCTTTAAAATACAGCCAGCTCTCCTGGACCCCTTTGCCCTTCATGTTATTCTCCCAGGGGATCCTGCCCATCTGTTCCCTGAGGGAGTCAAAGTCTGCTTTTCTGAAGTCCAGGGTCCGTATTCTGCTGCTCTCCTTTCTTCCTTGTGTCAGGATCCTGAACTCGACCATCTCATGGTCACTGCTGCCCAGGTTCCCATCCACTTTTGCTTCCCCTACTAATTCTTCCCCGTTTGTGAGCAGTAGGTCTAGAAGAGCTCTGCACCTAGTTGGTTCCTCCAGCACTTGCACCAGGAAATTGTCCCCTACACTTTCCAAAAACTTCCTGGATTGTCTGTGCACCGCTGTATTGCTCTCCCAGCAGATATCAGGGTGATTAAAGTCTCCCATGAGACCCAGGGCCTGCGATCTAGTAACTTCTGTTAGTTGCCAGAAGAAAGCCTTGTGTACCTCATCCCCCTGGTCTGGTGGTCTATAGCAGACTCCAACCACGACATCACCCTTGTTGCTCACACTTCTCAACTTTATCCAGAGACTCTCAGGTTTTTCTGCAGTTTCATACCGGAGCTCTGAGCAGTCATACTCCTCTCTTACATACAACGCAACTCCCCCACCTTTTCTGCCCTGCCTGTCCTTCCTGAACAGTTTATATCCATCCATGACAGTACTCCAGTCATGCGAGTTATCCCACCAAGTCTCTGTTATTCCAATCACATCATAGTTCCCTGACTGTGCCAGGACTTCCAGTTCTCCCTGCTTGTTTCCCAGGCTTCTTGCATTTGTGTATAGGCACTTAAGATAACTCATCTATCGTCCCTCTTTCTCAGCATGAGACAGGAGTCCTCCCCTCTTGCACTCTCCTGCTCGTGCTTCCTCCCAGGATCCCATTTCCCCACTTACCTCAGGGCTTTGGTCTCCTTCCCCCGGTGAACCTAGTTTAAAGCCCTCCTCACTAGGTTAGCCAGCCTGCTGGCGAAGATGCTCTTCCCTCTCTTCGTTAGGTGGAGCCCGTCTCTGCCTAGCACTCCTCCTCCTCCCGGGGTTCTGACTGTCTCCCCCCCAGTGGTCAGTGGAGGTGGGGATGCGGGTACCAGGGGTTTGACTGTGTCTCTTCCCCCAGTGGCCGGTGGAGGTGTACCAGGGGTCTGACTGTGTCTCCCCCCAGCGGTCAGTGGAGGTGGGGGTGCGAGTGTCAGGGGTACCGGGGGTCTGACTGTGTCTCCCCCCAGCGGGCGGTGGAGGCGGGAGCGTGGGTGTACCAGGGGTCTGACTGTCTTCCCCCCCCAGTGGTTAGTGGAGGTGGGGGTGCGGGTGTACCGGGGGTCTGACTGTGTCTCCCCCCAGCGGGCGGTGGAGGCGGGGGTGCGGGTGCTGGTGGACGCCGAGTACACCTACGTGAACCCCGCGCTGACGCTTGTCACCCTGGCGCTGATGGGGCGTTGGAATCGCGCCCAGCCTTGGGTGTGGAACACCTACCAGTGCTACCTGCAGGTACCCCAACCCCACCCCGGCCCACACTCCCTGGGCCAGCCTCCCACAGCCTGCACCCCCTGGCCAGAGTGCCCCCAAAGCCCCCGCCGCAACCCCTGGGCTGACCTGCATGCCCTAGGCTGGCCTCCCCCCTGTGCCCCCACCTGCACCCCCTTGGCCAGCCTTCTCCAGCCCCTCCTCCCCCAGCCTGCACCCCCTGGCCTGCGCCCCTGCTCCTGCCCCCACCTGCACCCCCTTGACCAGCCTCCTCCCGCCCCTCCCCTGCCGCCCCTGGCCAGTGTCCCCCCAAGGCCTGTCCCCTGAGCCTGGTGCTGCTCTCGCAGGACTGCCTGGTGCGGCTTGGCGCGGATGCGGCGCTGGCTGAGCGCCGGGGCTTCTGTTTCGGGGTGAAGCTGGTGCGTGGGGCCTACTTGGAGCAGGAGCGGCGGCTGGCGCGGGAGAGGGGATACCCTGACCCCCTGCACCCCACCTGGGAGGCCACCAACCACAGGTGAGTGGGGTAGGGGCTTGGATATCTGGCTCCCCCGCAGCCCCTGGTGCCTTGACTCCAACTGGAAGCTGGGGGGCCTGTGGTGACCCCATGGTTTGTGTGCATGTGTGGTGGGGTGCAGGACGCCTGGGTCTCATGCTGAACCGGAGGAGAAATAATCCCCGGGCGGGGGCGAGGTTGAGGGTGCAGGACGCCGGGGTCCCGGGCCCACGCCGGCGCCGTGTGAGATTGAGGGGCAGGATGCCGGGGTCCCGGGCCCACGCCGGCGCCGTGTGAGATTGGGGGGCAGGATGCCGGGGTCCCGGGCCCACGCCGGCGCCGTGTGAGATTGGGGGGCAGGATGCCGGGGTCCCGGGCCCACGCCGGCGCCGTGTGAGATTGGGGGGCAGGATGCCGGGATCCCGGGCCCACGCCGGCGCCGTGTGAGATTGGGGGGCAGGATGCCGGGGTCCCGGGCCCACGCCGGCGCCGTGTGAGATTGGGGGGCAGGATGCCGGGGTCCCGGGCCCACGCCGGCGCCGTGTGAGATTGAGGGGCAGGATGCCGGGGTCCCGGGCCCACGCCGGCGCCGTGTGAGATTGAGGGGCAGGACGCCAGGATCCCGGGCCCACGCCGGCGCTGTGTGAGATTGGGGGGCAGGATGCTGGGGTCCCAGGCCCACGCCGGCGCCGGGTGAGATTGGGGGGCAGGACGCCGGGGTCCCGGGCCCACGCCGGCGCCGTGTGAGATTGGGGGGCGGGGTCCCGGGCCCACGCCGGGTGAGATTGGGGGGCAGGACGCCGGGGTCCCGGGCCCACGCCGGCGCCGTGTGAGATTGGGGGGCGGGGTCCCGGGCCCACGCCGGGTGAGATTGGGGGGCAGGACGCCGGGGTCCCGGGCCCACGCCGGCGCCGTGTGAGATTGGGGGGCAGGACGCTGGGGTCCCGGGCCCATGCCGGCGCTGTGTGAAATTGGGGGGCAGGACGCTGGGGTCCCGGGCCCACGCCGGTACTGTGTGAGATTGGGGGGCAGGATGCCGGGGTCCCGGGCCCACACTGGCACTCTGTATTGCAGCTACCAGCACTGCCTGGACCTGCTGCTGGAGCTGGTGGCACGGGATGGGCAGCAGTGCCAGCTGATCGTGGCCAGCCACAACGAGACCTCTGTGAGCCACGCCATCCGCAGGTCGGTTACACTCCCAGCATGCACTGCTCCCTCGTGCCCGCAGTGGAAAGGAGGGGTGAAGGATGGCGGCTCGGGGGGCAGGAGCAGAGGGGCAGGGCAGAGACCCCCCCGCGGTGCCTAATCCGCGTCCCCTTACAGGATGGAGGAGCTGGGCATTGCCAAGGATGGAGGGGCCGTCTGCTTCGGGCAGCTGCTGGGCATGTGTGACCACGTCTCCCTGGCCTTGGGTACACCCCCCCTTGCTGCCCCCCCTCACAGCGCACGCCCCCCCCCCACTGGCCCCCTTCATGGCGCGTGGAGACCCCCCTGCTGCCCCACCTCACAGCGTGCGGTGCACCCCGCTGCCCCCCCTCAGCGTGTGGTTACCCCCCCTCATGGTGCATGGCACTCCCACTGGCCCCTCCCACAGTGCATGGAGACACCCCCCCTCACAGTGCGCAGCACCCCCCTCCGCCCCAGCACAGTCCCCCCCCCCCCCGCTACACCTCCTCACAGTGTGCGGCGCCTCCCCCCCCTTGCTGGCCCCCTCACAGCGTACACCCCTCCCCGCTGCCCCCTCTCACAGCGCGGCGCCCCCTGCTGACCGTCTCTCTCCTGCAGGCCAGGCTGGATACGCCATCTACAAGTCCATCCCGTACGGGGCGGTGGAGGACGTGCTGCCGTACCTGGTGCGCCGGGCCCAGGAGAACCAGAGCGTGCTGCAGGGCATCCGCAAAGAGCGGGACCTCCTCCGCCGCGAGCTCTGGAGGCGCCTGCTGCGCCGCCCCTGAGGAACCCAGGCGTCCGAGAACCGCTGCCCCCCACAACCCATCCTGCTCTTTGCCCCGAGACATTGTGGGAGTGAGCCAGCCGGGCCCCTCCCAGCCTGCCCTGAGGGATTCTGGGAGGGGGGAATTGTAGCCTGACTTACCCAGGCAGGCTCGGGTGTGGGGGAGACACTTCCTACTCCCAGCATCCCCCTGGAAGCGAGGACCCCCAATGATTCTGCCACTGCCTGCCCAATAAAACCACATGCACCTCACCCCAGGGGTCCCCCTTCCAGAGCCGTGTTTATTGACTGAATGGGGGGCCCTGGGCTGGGTAGTGATGCCGAGTGAAGCTCCAGCCCATTGAAGGGGGAAACCGTCTCAGCCCGTCAGGAGGTGAACCCAGGCGTCCTGGCTCCCGTCAGGAGGTGAACCCAGGCGTCCTGGCTCCCAGCACTGCGGCCGCCCCGAGCCGCAGGGGGCTGCTAGGCACTGCTGGGCCCAGGGCGAGGTGTGGGGCAGGGCTCAGTGACCGACGGGTGCGGTGTGAGATGTTTGCTGGGTGGGGGTGGCTCCTGGAGGATGTCTGGTAGGTCCCCCCTCCTTGTGCAGGTGGGGCCGGTGCCCTCCAACAGGGCCTCTTCCCGGGCTGGGTCCGCCTCCCGTGGGGGGCTGGGTCCCTGGTGCCTCTGCCCCTGTCAGAGCAACACAGAGAGGGTCATGGCCCTGGCTGACAGCGACAGCTGGGTCCGTTCCCCTCCAGGGGCGCCAGCTCCCACCCAGCCCCAGGGCAGGGACTGGCAGACTATGGGGACAGGGCATGGGACACAGAGCCGTTCCCCTCCAGGGGGTGCCAGTTCCCATCTGGCCCCAGGGCAGGGACTGGCAGACTATGGGGACAGGGCATGGGACACAGGGCCGTTCCCCTCCAGGGGCGCCAGCTCCCATCTGGCCCCAGGGCAGGGACTGGCAGACTATGGGGACAGGGCATGGGACACAGGGCCGTTCCCCTCCAGGGGGTGCCAGCTCCCATCTGGCCCCAGGGCAGGGACTGGCAGACTATGGGGACAGGGCATGGGACACAGGGCCGTTCCCCTCCAGGGGCACCAGCTCCCATCTGGCCCCAGGGCAGGGACTGGCAGACTATGGGGACAGGGCATGGGACACAGAGCCGTTCCCCTCCAGGGGGTGCCAGCTCCCATCTGGCCATGGGGCAGGGACTGGCTGGTTCGAGGGATGGAATACGGGGCCGTTCCCCTCCAGGGGGTGCCAGCTCCCATCTGGCCATGGGGCAGGGACTGGCTGGTTCGAGGGATGGAATACGGGGCCGTTCCCCTCCAGGGGGTGCCAGCTCCCATCCGGCCCCAGGGCAGGGACTGGCTGGCTCGGGGGTGGGGTGGGAATGGAATATGGCCCCATCTCAGTACCCCTCCCCCCTGCCCACTATCTCACCTTCCTCCTCTGGTGCCCAGCCTGTAGGAAGGAAAGACAAGGCCAGGGTGAGCGTGTGGGGCCTCCAGAGTGCCGTGGGAGTGAGTCAGGAGTGGGGCAGGCGCTTACCCAGAGTGCTCCGCTCCCCAGCACTACCACCGCCACGCCCATGCCAATACCAACGCCAACGCCGGCCCAGCCCTTCCATGCTGGCTGCGGCTCTGGGGAGACAAAACCATGGCCAAGTGAGTGGCAGGGTCCGGCCTAGCAGGCCAGGCTGCCTCGACCCCCTTCTGCCCCGCAGAGTCCTGGGTCCTCACCTTCCAGGCCAAGCGTCCCGGTGAGGTTCTGCTGGTGGAGGGTGGTGTTGACGATGCAGGTGTAGCTGGCGGTGGGGGAGCAGGGCACGTCAGCTGTGTGGGCGGCGCTATACAGCCCTTGGGGGTCCTTGGCAGCTCGTGTCCCAGCCCCGTAGTCCCTGCCAGTGCTGTCGTGGATGGTGACGGTGGCGAGGGGATAGCCGCCCTCTGCGAGGCAGGTGAGTGTCACGTTCTGCAGGGAGGGGGAGCAGAGCTGGGGCTGGAGCCAGGATAGATGATAGAGGCCTGTGGGAAAGAGCCACGTGAAAAGGACGGGGTTTGAGAGATCTTGGCGGCACTGCGGAGAGTTCCCTGAGAACATCCACTCAGTGTCCAGCCGCAGTCAAAACAGCGACCAGGGTTGGGCATCATTAGGAAAGGGAGAGATAATAAGACAGGGGACCCCCATCTCCAACCAGACAGACTGGAATCGGAACAGGGACAGAAATGATTAGGGGCATGGAACGGCTGCCGTGTGAGGAGAGATTAATAAGACTGGCAAAGAGACGGTTAAGGGGAGATATGATTGAGGTCTATAAAATCCTAACTGGTGTGGAGAAAGTAGATAAGGAAGTGTTGTTTACTCCTCCTCATAACACAAGAACTAGGGGTCACCCAATGACATTAGTTGGCAGCAGGTTTAAAACAAAGGAAGTGTTTCTTCCCCCAACGCCCGGACAGCCTGGGGAACTCGGTGCCAGGGGGATGTTGTGAAGGCCAAGGCCATAACAGGGCTCAACAAAGAACTAGCCAAGTTCCTGGAGGATGGGTCAGGACACAACCCCCCGCTCTGAGCGGCCGTAGCGTCTGCCTGCTGGAAGCAGGGACGGGAGTGGGCGAGAGGATGGACACATGATAACTGCCTGTGCTGTTCATTTCTCTGAAGCGCCTGGCATTGGCCACGGTCACAGAGGATACTGGGCTCGATGGACCATTGATCTGACCTGTGGCTGTTCCTATACGTGTTGTATTGAAGCCAGCGCCCCCGAGAGGGGAAAGACCCCGTGCTCCATTTCCCACTCCTGTGAGCCAGCCAGGCCCCCGACATGGGGCCAGATCAGAGCCGGCACCCGAGAGGGGCCATTCCCCACCCGTCGAGGGGCCAGGCCCTGTGTCCCATTTACCTATGAGCTGTAGCTCCGTCTCCGCTACGCCCATGCCGCGGTTGCTCTTTACCCGGCACCGGTACCTGCCCTCGTCAGCCAGCGTCACGTTGTGTAGCCGGAGGGCCCCGTCCCCGCGCCCGGGCTGCCCAGCTGGGACAGTGGTCCGGCCCTGATAGGCACGGTCGTCATGTGAGGCCAGGTGTTCCCCTCTGTTGTAGGTGTAGACGTTCCTCTCGCTGTCCGGCCCCAGCCGGGTCCAGTACAGGATCAGGTCCGCCGCGGGCGGGTAGGTGCAGTTCAGCAGTGCTGTGCCCCCCAGCACGGCCTCAGAGGTCGCGGGCAGCTGCACAGGTAGCTCGTCTGTAATGAGAGAGGCGAGGGCTGCGTCGGGGGTCCCGACGGTGGGGGGAGGGGGGGAGGGCTGCGTCCGGGGGTCCCCACGGCTGAGCGAGGGGGTGAGGGCTGCGTCCGGGGATCCCCACAGCGGGGTGAGCTGGGGAGAGCTGTGTTCGGGGGTCCCCACAGCTGAGCGAGGGGGTGAGGGCTGTGCCCGGGTGTGAGCGGGGGAGGGCTGCGTCCAGAGGTCCCCCCTGTGGGGCAAGGGGGTAAGGGCTGCGTCCGGGGGTCCCCATGGCTGAGCGAGGGAGTGAGGGCTGCGTCCGGGGGTCCCCATGGCTGAGCGAGGGGGTGAGGGCTGCGTCCGGGGGTCCCCATGGCTGAGCGAGGGAGTGAGGGCTGCGTCCGGGGATCCCCACAGCGGGGCGAGCGGGGGAAGGCTGCGTCTGGGGGTCCCCACAGCTGAGCGAGGGGGTGAGGGCTGTGTCCGGGTGTGAGCGGGGGAGGACTACGGCGGGGGGATTGGGGGAGGGCTGCGTCCAGAGGTCCCCCCTGTAGGGCGAGGGGGAGAGGGCTGCGTCCGGGGGTCCCCACGGCTGAGCGAGGGGGTGAGGGCTGTGTCCGGGGTCCCCACGGCTGAGCGAGGGGGTGAGGGCTGCGTCCGGGGATCCCCACAGCGGGGCGAGCGGGGGAAGGCTGCGTCCGGGGATCCCCACGGCTGAGCGAGGGGGTGAGGGCTGCATCCGGGGGTCCCCATGGCTGAGCGAGGGGGTGAGGGCTGTGTCTGGGGGTCCCCACGGCTGAGCGAGGGGGTGAGGGCTGCGTCCGGGGATCCCCACAGCAGGGTGAGCCGGGGAGGGCTGTGTTCGGGGGTCCCCACGGCGGGGGAGGGCTGTGTCCGGGTGTGAGCGGGGGAGGACTACGGCGGGGGGTGTGGGGGAAGGCTGTGTCCGGGGGTCCCCACGGCTGAGCGAGGGGGCGAGGGCTGCGTCCGGGGATCCCCACAGCGGGGCGAGCGGGGGAAGGCTGCGTCCGGGGATCCCCACGGCTGAGCGAGGGGGTGAGGGCTGCATCCGGGGGTCCCCATGGCTGAGCGAGGGGGTGAGGGCTGTGTCTGGGGGTCCCCACGGCTGAGCGAGGGGGTGAGGGCTGCGTCCGGGGATCCCCACAGCAGGGTGAGCCGGGGAGGGCTGTGTTCGGGGGTCCCCACGGCGGGGGAGGGCTGTGTCCGGGTGTGAGCGGGGGAGGACTACGGCGGGGGGTTTGGGGGAAGGCTGTGTCCGGGGGTCCCCACGGCTGAGCGAGGGGGTGAGGGCTGTGTCCGGAGTCCCCACGGTGGGGCGAGCGGGGGAAGGCTGCGTCCGGGGGTCCCCATGGCTGAGCGAGCGGGTGAGGGCTGTGTCCGGGGTCCCCACGGCGGGGCGAGCGGGTGAGGGCTGCGTCCGGAGGTCCCCACAGCGGGGCGAGCGGGGGAAGGCTGCGTCTGGGGGTCCCCACGGCGGGGCGAGGGAGTCTGGGGTCCCCATGGCGGGGCGAGGGGGTGAGGGCTGCGTCCGGGGGTCCCCACGGCGGGGCGAGGGCTGCGTCCGGGGGTCCCCACGGCGGGGCAAGGGGGTGAGGGCTGTGTCCGGGGTCCCCACGGCGGGGCGAGCTGTACGTACCCGTTCTCAGCCCCCACCGGGAGCTGAGCTGGGTGAAGAGCAGGAGAGCGACCGTGCGGCCTGTGGGGGGAGAGGAGAGGGGTGAGCATAACCCAGTACCAGCCCCATTCCCACTCTGTCCCGAGCTCCCTGCCCTGTGGCTGGATCCGAGCTGGCGCCCCCTAGAGGGGAAAGACCCCGGGTCCCACCCCCAACTCACTCATGGGGCAGCCGGTGCTCTCTCATCAGCACCGGGGCGGTGTCCCTGCGGCTGCACCCCGAACTGCTCGGCTGCCGTGCTGTGCCGATCCTGTTCCCAGCCGGGCCGAGGCGAAGGGAAAGCGAAAGCGGCCCTGGCAGCCCCGTTCCCTCCCTATCCTCAGCCTTGATCCCCCCAGGCTGCGGGGCCACTTTCATTTTTCCCTGCGGGCAGCTGCTGCGTTCAGACACTTTGACTCTGCCCTGCTGCCCCAGCCCAGCTGCTGACAGGGACCCGGGGGGGAGCTGCGCAGGGGGCTCTGGGAGCTGGGGGTGGCTTGAGCTGGCCCCGTCATGTGCGGGCGTGGCTGGCACGTCCTGCTCTGGGCCTGGTGCCAAGTCCTCTGCTCTCGAGCGCTTGGCAGCAGCACGTCTGCTAAGCCCTCGCTCGTGCCAACCCTGGCCCAGTGGCTGGGGTCCAGGGTTCAGATTGGCATGGGGAGCCTGGATTTAAAACCCGATCCCTGTACAGCGCCATCTCTCTATCCCCCAACTCGGTGACATGTGAGCCCCTGCGGGAGGCACCCACCCATGCCAACCGATGTCCGGCTCGTTTCCCAGCCTGGATAAAGCCCCTCGGCCCCTGGCAGCTTTGACATGAGCCGCTCCAGGAGCGAACCCGCTGCCAAGCCCCAGTAATCCGGCAGGAGCATGTCAGCGAGATGAGCGGGCGGCACAGGCTCAGGGCACGCTCGCTGTCCCCTCGCCTGCTTCTCTACGGCGTGACTCCTCCATGCCAAGCTAGTGCCGCTAGACTGTCCATCTGGGCAGCCAGGGCTGTCCCTCCCTGCAGCCCAGTACGTGGGGGTGTCTTGGGGTGACCAGACAGCAAGTGGGAAAAATCGGGACGGGGGTGGGGGGTAATAGGAGCCTATATAAGAGAAAGCCTCAAACATCGGGACTGTCCCTATAAAATTGGGACATCTGGTCACCCTAGTACAGGAGTAGGCAACCTATGGCGCGTGCCGAAGGTGACACGTGAGCTGATTTTCAGTGGCTCTCACACTGCCCGGGTCCTGGCCCCCGATCCGGGGGGCTCTGCATTTTAATTTAATTTTAAATGAAGCTTCTTCAACATTTTAAAATCCTTATTTACTTTACATACAACAATAGTTTAGTTATATATTATAGACGTATAGAAAGAGACCTTCTAAAAACATTAAAATGTATGACTGGCACGGGAAACCTTAAATCAGAGTGAATAAATGAAGACTCGGCACCCCACTTCTGAAAGGTT